>NC_063337.1:101858691-101880837 GCF_021869965.1 Rhincodon typus | reverse complement strand
CCTTCTTCATTTTCTGAAGAAGGGTCTAGGCCCGAAACGTCAGCCTTCCTGCTCCTCTGATGCTGCTTGGCCTGCTGTGTTCATCCAGCTCTACACCAGACTGTAATGTTTATCTTTTTAACTTTAGCTCTTATTTAAATAAAGGCTATTCTATTCTATGATACTTTTCTGATTTATGAATAATTGTAAGGTAACGTAACTTTGTTTCCCTTTATTTTTCTATTTTGTATCTATGATTTGTACTTTGTACCTAAGATGTTGCCCATGTGGGACGACATTGTAAAGTTTTCAACATATTCCTGTACTTCCATACTTGAGTGTGCATGACAACAAACTCTAATCTATTCTATTCTATTCTATTGTATCCTAATCCCTCCTGCTTCTTCAGCTTTCTGGTTTGGAGACAGTGTGAGACTACGCACTTGTGGAAAAGTGTATTTGATGCGAAAATCCATTTTAACTATCTTATATGATATCAATTGCCTTTCTATATCATCCACAGGGATGCCTGACTTTTCTACCAACTTGCCTTGGGAAAAGGGACTGGCAGATCAACACAAAATTTCTTTTCAATTCCCCAAGACAGTACAGAGACCACAAGTTTTGGCTCTATAACTGTGAAAAATATGCAGCAATTACTAAATAGTTCATTGATTATGTTGGATAAGACTAAACCACAGGTGGCACGCAAAGGTCTCCTCGTGAGTTTACAGGCTATGATTCAACACTGACTTTTCATAATAGTTTGACAATTGCAGGAAGGATAGTTATGGGGATTCATTAAGCAGATTCATAAATATACAAGTCATGTTTGACGCTGAATCAAGGGACAACAATTACCTAACTTGAGAACAACTGCTGAATATATGATTAAAACAGTGAAATATAAACCTAACACAGAGTTTGATGCAGAAAGCAACAAAAGTCACTCATTTCTTGCACTTGGCTCACTGTCCTTTTCCATAAGTGACCAATCATTATTTTGTTACTTCTATGAGTCTATTGCAAGTTGACTTTTCAGTGGTGATCAAATAAATAATGTTGTACAACTGCATCTCCTCATTATATGTACAGTATTGGATAAATGTCAGCAAGATGCATCTTCTATACAAAAAAAACTACGCACAGCAATACCACACTGTTTCTTGAGCTTTCCTAGCTTTTCAGTAAGCAATCATCAAATAATATTCCATTGACGGAATACAACTAGAATGAAGCTCACATAATCCCATCTCTGGACCAACTGTTCTTACAACAAGGTCAGATTGTTCCAGTATATAATGAAACTACACTTCTACCCTGGAATCTGATGTGATTCTCTGATATGATTCCTTCAAATGTTAGCTGCTTCTTCTCTTGTTTTTATCTAACTGAAGTGCTTAGGTGCTTTAATGCATCACTGAGAATAATACTGAAAGTACTTTTCAGAAACTTTATTATTTAATTCTGAAGATTGTAGGAGAATAGTGGTCACTCCTTCATAAATACTACAATACGGTTGTCAATTGATTTGTTAATTGGATGAATCATTACTCTGGAATCTGATTTTGCCATTCTTGATGATGACCAGTTCAACTAGACTCTGTCATCCAGTGGGTCATCCTTGATTCACAAAGGTTGTGGGTTCAAACCCTACTTCTGAGATTTGATCAGCTAACCTCAGCTGGCTCACTGGTGCACTTTTGAGGGAGTGTTGCACTGTCCAAAAGTGTCTGATCAAGTTAAATAGTAAGCTGATATAAAAAAAGATCACGTGAAACCTGAAAGCCAGTGGTGGAGCTGTCCCCAGTGTCCTAGCCAATGCATGTCCTTCAACCAACAAAATGTTTTTTAAAATGCTGTTGCGGTTCCCTCTTTACTATTTTGCACAATTTGGTTGTCATTTTTCTTGCATTGAAGGAGCACTAAACTTGAATGCTTCTTCTTTGATTGTAAAGCACTTTAGCACAACCTATCGTCATGATTTGCAGCCAACAAACATGCATGCGATTGGAACTTTGCGTTATCATTGTACATCAGCAGAATTCAAAAAACAAAAAATACCAATCCAACTCATCTCATTGGCAGCCAACTGCAGTAGATCCTTTTTCGGTTAAACAAAAGGTTTTCAAAGTGGGATTCACAAGATAATCTGAATTTTGGAAGTGAGGATTCTTGCAATTGACAGGCTGCATCCAAAACGTAATCACACTTTGCTGAAATGTATAACTCTTAGTGCATATTGTATGCTTCTTTGTCAAAATATTCCCATGGCAGATTTTACAGATGTTAAGTACATCACCAGGTCACACACATTGAAGACCTGCATGAGAGGGGTGCAATATTTTAGGAATGAAATATTGTCCCATCCTCTCCATTTAAGCTTGTCTTATTTAGTCCTGTCAACTTCCATGCATTTAGCTCACAACACCCGTACCTGTTCTATCACAACCAACAGGCATTATCAGAATAAGAATTACTTTTCTCCTGCTTCTACTATTTTTTATTTCCACCAGTGAGCATCAAATTCATGGCAATTTAAAAAAAGCTTAGGTTTTATAAAGTCTCTAGTTAATAAAAGATTAGACATTACACTTCAAAACGGAAGAGGTTTTAAAAATAGCATGACAATAATATGTAAACAGGATTGAAAAATGTCACTGTATCTGCACCATATGTGCATGAAATAAAACAGGCAAATTAATTTTGCCTGGAATATTTTGAAGTATCAACTATGGTAACCTAGAGATTTGGATGAACAGAACTGTGAAAGAAATAACAAAAATTTACATGGCATGCTTGACATCCTTTGACATCATTTGTCTAATCAATGTCTCTTCTATTGCTGTCACTTCCATTTTGCACACAAATATAGCAAACAATTTGCACAGAGTGTCATACAAAACAATATGATTATTGACCGGATAGTCCAGTTTTGAGAGTGTCACTTGTCATGGAGACCAGAACCATAGCATTTAAATATACAAGAATCATTTATAAACTCAATAAAATATTTAGGAGAAATGTCTTTACCTTTGAGTTGGATAGAAAGTGGAATTTTACTACAAGGAGTATTTGAGGTGTATAACCGTGAAGCATTTAAAGGAATGAGATAGAGAAAGGAATAGAAGGATACATCAATGGAATGGATGGAGTATCATGTGAAGTAAAAATATGGCATGGACTTGCTGAGTTACATGGTCTATTACCATACTCCAGATACTATGGCCTGAATTTTTGAGGAAAGAGGGGGTTCAAGACTTAAACTAATATGGTGCTGGTCTTCTGACACCATATGTCCCACCCCAAACCTGGCACCCAATGTTTTCTCTGGGTAATGGGGGGAGGGGGATGGAAAAAATCAGGAGCAGATTGTAGTTTGCATATCCATGGTTCAATTAGATGGTGTGACTGACACGTTGAGGGAAGGTAGGAAGGTGACAGGAAGGCCAAGTGGGCATTTTTATGAGCACCTGTCTGTAAACCTACCAGCAGGGCTGTAAAATTCTCTCCGTGATTCATAACATGTAATGCAGTTTGAATTTCCTTAGCATATATATGAGCATATGGATTGATAAAAGCCTGGTGGTTCATTTGAGCTGAACCTATTCAGCTAGTTAATGGAAAGTAGCAACAAACAATGTTTAAACTGGACAGCTGATGTGACCCCGCATTCATTTCCCACCAAAACTTTAGGATAGTATTATACCTCTAGTATATGAGTTAAAGGGCTCAATGCAAATATGAAGTTTTTTAAACCATTACTTTGTCAGATGTATATTGTACAAACTATTCTGATAGCCTTGAATTTCTAACTTTATTTAACAAAACAAGCTAAAAAAGTTCAGCAGAATGGGAGCTTGTGTGGACTGATGTCAATGCAGATGCAGTAAGTGGTCAGATTACACAACTGTGGATAATTACAACTCACTTAGCATCCATGCAACTCTTGCATTTAGGTACAGAATAATCTTGTCAAGGCCAATACCATCTGTTCATCTCATTTAGTCAAACAGAATAAAACTCCACTCAACACCTCTTCCACTATTTGCTGTAAATCTTATCTGCTTCTTATCAACAAGTGTTCTGCCAATCAATGGTTTGGACGTCAATTCTTCAACAATGCTTTCTGCCTCGTAAAAATCCCATTACATGAAACAAGTCTGTCTGCTGATTGTCATGAGAGTGGTTTCCTTTGCTTTCTCCTTCTGTATTCACAAAGCCACATTACTCTCTGGTGGGAAAGAAACAAATCTTTGTGAGGTAGCAGTATTGCAACATTTGCCAGCTTAAGGCTACAGGATTCAAAATTCATTTTTCTTATTCAGGCATCTCTGTTCCATTTTTCTAATTTATAAGAGAGATGAGGACAGTTTGCATCAAAAAAGTATGCTGCTCTGCAGCATGACAGTGGTGCAGTTTTTATGCTTATAGGAGAAGAAAGTTATCGATCAAAAGTGCTGTAAGATAGGATAAGGCTGCAGCTATCCATTGGAGAACATGATATAATTGGAAATAATGGTCCTGTGACATGCAGTGTGTAGAAGGGCTTACTCCTTAGCACTGTTGTTCTGAACTTTTTATTTTTCTATTTTTGAATTTATTCCTACAACCTTCAATGCTGGACCTTTTTTTTTATTTTCTAATTTTTTCCCTAAGAGCTTGTACTGAAGCATCTGTACCTAGGCACCTTTGTACCTAAGATGGTACCATAAGTGGCGAATTGTAAACTTTTCACTGTACTCATCTGCGTACATGTGACAATAAAGCTAATTCAATTCAATTCAATTCAATACCTAGGTAGTCATACAGAGATTTCTCCCTGTGGCAGTGGTGTCCTGGCCTGGCAGCAGAGCCAGAGACTCCTGGTCGTAGTAAGCCCAGAGACGGGACTCCAGGCATTGGTGAGATGGCGGTTCGGTGGCTGCAGTGTGTTATACCCGGAGCAGGGAGTCCTGTTGTCACCGAGGCGGCAATGGAGCTAGGGGCTCCTGGTGCCGGTTGTGGTAGTGGAGAAGCTTGGTTATCGAAGACACTGTCCTGGTTATGGTAAGGCCAGAGTCAGGGACTCCTGGCTATCAGCAAGGTGGCAGTGGCAGCGGAGCTGGGGACTCCTTGTTGTGGGGTGAGTGTGGGTTCAGCACGGGACCGGGTATCGGCATGGGTAGTGGCATTGGTGAGGTGGGCCCAGCAGCGAAGGTATGGTGTCTGAAGAGTGGTGGCTCCTATGTTGGTGGGTTCAGCGCAGGCAGCGGTAGTGAGGCGGTGGAGGAAGGAAGGTGGTGTAGGTACTGTTGGTCAGCTGGCCCAGGGCTCATGGTGGAAGCAGCGGAACGAAGATAGACCCTTATTCAGCTGTATCTTTTTATTCATAAGCCATTCAAAATGGTGCCAGATTGTGGCAACTGTTGAAGCTTATCACTGTAATTTGCTGTATTATTTACTGTGAAATACAAGTGACAATAAATCATTCTTGACATAATGGCACAGACTGTCCAATGGTTAGATAATCATTTCTGAAGCATAGGTGGGGGCCTTGATGAAAATTAAAATTGTCCATGACTATTGTGATTCTTTTCTTGCAATTTTTTTTGGTGTATATTTCTGTTTACAGATTTCCCAGTAGTGGTTGGAGTAAAGACCACTTTAACCAATGACTAATTTTTGCTGTTGTTTCCTATCTCCACTCAAACTCATGGCCTTGGTCTTTGTCTGAGAGTTGGGTGTATAGATTCGGTAAATTGTCCTGCTTCACATACCCAATGTTTAAAAAAGACTGCCTGGATGTCAGATGTTTGTCCCAGTGTGTGGTTGAGGTAGGGTTTCCAGTTGGAGGGATGACTACATTAGAACCTAGAGGAAAAAAGTTGTAAAAATAGTAATATGGGAAATTAATGCCTTGGAAAAGCAATGCAGCTTGAAAACTATCAAAAAGGCAAATGTCAAAAATGCCAAAAGGCAGACTGAAATAGCAAACAATGCTTTTTGAATATTTTGTGAGATATTTAAAGTGCAGGGTTTTAGAATGCTTTGTTAGCTTGCCAGGAAGCTTTGACAGTTACTTTTGACAGATTTGTTGACGGCTCCAATGACTTTTGACAATAAATGAGTATATGCATTTATTAAACACATTCATGGTTATCTTTCGCAATACCAAACAACACCTCGCAAAGCCATCTAACCACCCCCCAAAAAAAATCACCTGATCCACGTTTCCTCCTCAAAATGTACACATGAATTTACTATCATATCTTTTCTTATTTAATTCAGCTTAATTTTATTGAACTTCATTTTAGTGACCCATACGACCAAAACAGTACCCTGGCTATCAAAAGAAATGTACAAAGTTCAGCCATGCTCTTACCAGGTCTACTGTGTGTAACTCACATTCATGAGCTTGTGAATCAGACTTGAAAGGAGGCCATCTCCGTCCATAAATCGCATGTTCACAAACCCTGGTCCGTACCAATGGAAAATGGAAGATGTTGTGTTTTGGGCCAGAACTTGCAATTTCTGTGATCAAATGCCATTTTTGACGCAATGGATAGTTTCTCCAGCATGGTGAGGATCCAGGACTACATCTTGGTCTTCTGAGCCAAGATTATTTATCATTATTGTATTGATTTTATCCTTTATTAACAGAGCTATGCCCCCTCCAATTTCTTTATTTAAATTCATTTGTGGATGTGCTAGTCAAACAATTATTGCCCATCCCTAGTTGTCCTTGAGAAGATAGTGGTGAGCTGCCTTCCTGAACTGCTGCAGTTCACCTGCTGCGGGTTGACCCACAATGCCCTTCAATAGGGAATTCCAGGATTTTGACATAGACACACTGAAGGAATGATGATATATTTCCAAGCCAGGATGGTGAATAGCTTGAGGGGGAGCTGCTGCCCTTGTTCTTTGAGATGGAAGTGGTTGTGGGTTTGGAAGGCGCTGTCTGAGGATCTTTGGTGAACTTCTGCAGTGCATCTTGCAGATGGTACACACGGCTGCTACTTAGCGTCGGTGGTGGAGGGATGTTTATGGACGTGGAGTCTTGGAGCGGGGACCTCGATGTTAATGTGAATGTGGAGTCAGGCAGATTGCTTATTGTCACTGGTGCTACATCTAACCTTGTCAGTGTTTCCTGGCCATTCATATACCATCCATCACCCCTGAACATCACTCCCAACCATATATCCATGAGGATGTTAATTTGTCACTGCTAAATTCCTTAAAGTTTGCTTTCTCCTAAACATTGAATATTTCTAGGATGATTCTGAGATATAATAGCTTGATTAGGCATGTTTCTTCTTGGCATCTCCTCAATGTGTATGTCGAATGACTGTGGCAGCATTCCAAGCTCGCTCATGTAACTTTCCATCGAGGTCTTGGGTAAGAACAAAATTAGCCTCGGTCTGCTGTCTGATGTGCATATGATTAATGCACAGGATTCTTTAGTCTTACAAGTAATAACGATAAATTAGCAGAAAACAAGATGAGTTTGTCATGATTGTAACGCGGTCAGCCAGGTGGACCTCATAGAATATGAGGTCCCTTATTGGGGCTGTTAATCTGGTCCAATCAGGGAGCCCTGGCTGACAGATTAAAAGAGGAGTGTCAGACATTCTGACAGTCTGAGAGCTGGCTATGAGGGAGCTGGATCAGTGCCAAGGACTCACCAAGTGTAAATAAAGGGTGACTTGGTGACGTGATATTGGCCTCTTGTGGAATTATTTCAGTTTAGATAAAGAAATCCTTGCTTAAGATATGCAAAACATCCAGAAATCTATGCAGTTGCTAAATATATTGCATTATGGTTTTTTTTTGTGCTCAGAATGACAGAAATCGTGTGGACAAAATAATTTCGAAAAACAAATTGCATTAATTTTGGTGAGTCAATCCTGAGACAGTGAGATACTATGAACTGAAATCAATCTCACACAAACAGTCCCTTCATTTTTACATGATATGAACTGATGAGAAAAGTTTTGTAATACATTTCAATCCATTTCATCAAGAAACATAGACTATGCACATTTTGAATAAATAGACAAATAACTGCTTGGAAAATACAATAATCATTGAGATGATGGTGCCATCCATGTAACTGTCACATCAGATAAGGCTGCTCATGCTAGATAACAGGACCACAGAATATTAAAATATCAGGAAAACAAAAAAACAATATATATTATCTAATGCTGGGTAAATCAAAGGTAGCCGTGACTGACCTTTAAAGCCAAATAATAGCCTTTCTGCAGTGATCAGAAGATTATTATTCAGAGTACGACATAAAGGGGGAGATAAATTTAATAGCACTTTCAAAGAGATGACATGCTCAAATGGGAACTCCGTAAGTTACATTCATCTTCTAAACTGAACTGTATATTCCCTTTTAAATGCAATGCCCTCCCATCTGCTACGCTTTACCTCCTAACCCCTCTACCCAACTGTGGGTCATTTCTAGCTCACACCGAATCAATGTTATATATTAAAACTAAGCTCCAATGTTCAGAGTACCTATGAACAAAAGCAAATAAATCAGTAAAACCTTTCCTTCCTCAGTAGAATCTATCATCTTGAGTCTGCCCTGCTCATTATTTCCAGCATTGACTGATTATATTATATATTCTCAGTTTTCACTGTATCTTTATACCTAAATTACAACTCTGGTTGACAATTTAATATAAAATATCAAATCCATAATATCCAATGTTGATTTATTAGACCCAGCAGTTTAATTTCCCATACAAATGGAACCATTATGTTATTATTTTTTTGTTATAAATGGGACTATTTCATGAAGAAGGCACTATCAGATATTCACCCATTTAAATCAAGGATTATTGTAATAATTACCATCACATAAGACTGTGAGGTAATCCAACAGGAATAAAAGGCTTTTTGAATCTACTTTAATCTTCCAGTTTTGTTCTGCTGCCATTTTCTGATCCAGCTGTAATTTAATTTAAAAGTTGGCTGATAAGCGTATTATCCACATCCTTCAGCATTACAAGATGTGAATCATACCGTTAGCTGCATCACTGTTTTATAGCAGACTTTAACCTTTTATTCTAAAGCAGTTATTCACTATAAAGCTAGACTCTTACTCAAAAATATTAGTTGCAATCCTTTCAAAAGAACTCTTGTGAAGCAAATCTATACATAAATTATTCTATGCCATATGGTTATAACATGTCAGTTTAATTTATAAAATAATTGAAAATGAATGTTTGTGCTTTCCCTACCAACTCCTGCCTACATTAAGCTATACCATCTATGTAATTTCACCATTGAAAATAAACTTTTTAATAAGGAAACTCTTAGTTATGATCAAAAGTATTATTCAGCCATTGTGCAATAGTCTGCAGTGTCAAAATACTTGCAACTTTTGCCTTTGAGCAGAAATAATTAACAGTTACTCTAGCATACAGTTCAGTTCCTGTCAGCCATAAGACATGTATTACCACTAATCAGACAGACTGTCCCCTCTAATTTACGGTCCTTGCAGAAAAGACATTCAAAAATGATCTCAATTATGTCAAAAATGACTTACCTAGCCAACAAAATTTTGTTTTATTTTGTTTGTTCTCAGCTTTTCAGATAACACTGGCAGAGCAGAATGTGACGTCTACATACAAGTTTTCTTGAGATTATAAAGGAATAACTGTGAGACCTAAAGCTGAAGAAACCAGAGGGAGTTTTAATGAACCAGTGCAGTTTTTGTAATAATCCAGCAGTTTTCATGATGTCTGATTTCTGTTATCAGTGCCTAAATTGCCAGATCCTTTGAATTAATGTTTGCACCATACCATAATGATGGAGCAAGTCCTTGGATCAGAGACAGCATTCCTGCCTCTGAGTCAATTGATTGATCATGTTCCAGGCAATCCTGGTGAGTGGAGATTGGTGCTCTGAATCTAAACATTGGGTTGGTACCCATCAAGAAATTTATGTTGGACGTGGGTGGCCTCATCCCAGTGGATGTGGGTGCAGTTCCAATGTTTGAAAGAATAGGAAAGGTTTGGAGGGATATGGGCCAAGCTCAGGCAGGTGGGACTAGTTTAGATTGGGGTTATATTCGGCATGGACTGGTTGGGCCAAAGGGTCTGTTTTTATGCCATATGACTCTATGACTCTATATGTGTTGTAGGAATGGTATAAAGCCAACCAAAAAATTAGCGAGAAGAATTTTGATGTAATGAATGTCAATCCATTAATCAATGTATGAGTGTTTCCAATACAGAACACCAGGTTTCAGGAGAAACAATGTGACATAGCAACCATGACTGGTCTTGAACTCATAATCACAGTGGATTATCAAATAGATCATGTTATGCCGTTGGTCATAGAAATATCATTTGTAGACGTGGGTGTGAAACATTTAAGTAAGAATTATGAATGTGCATTCAAATGGAAGATATTTGAATCTCCTGACTGTTTAGACTTCCTTTTCCTTGAATTGAGAAAACTGTCTCTCTAGTACACAATCTCTATGGGCACCCAGGATAGATAATAAGCAGGAGGCAATGCAAGGATAAATGAGTAGTAAATTTTAAAACAATTATTAGTCTTTTTTAAAGACTGTGGCATAAAAAAAATGTAAACAGATTGCAATTAGAATGGATTTATATGCTGTTTTATTTCAGATAAAAACATTTAAAATATATAATTTATGCAGAAAATGTGCCATCATTACTTCATCTGAAGCCCTTAAATTTCCCAGCTGGTGCCAAATAAATGAGGTAGTATTTTCCCCTCCCTGGTGTGGTGTGAATAATGGTGAAAAGATAGGATAACATACCGAGAATGAAAAAAATCTGCTTCTCAATGTCGAGAACAATTTTCTCAAACTTTTTCCTCAAGCCTTAAACGACAATTTCAGAATCTCACCTTTGAGGGGTGACAACCTGACTTCCATGCATTAAAATTCAAAATGGCCTTGTTCAATGACACTTTCCATTCTCCTCTCCATTACTGAAAATAAACTGCATGACACAGATCCCTGACAAATATATCAGAGAGGATACATGGCAGCTACATTTTGCGAAATGTTTTTCGCAGTCATAATACAGCAATTTCTTCACAAGAACATTCCCTTTATGCTCCACGGCCACCATCTTCCTTGACCCTTTGTTCACACCAGCCTTACCCCATTATCATGCCTGATTTTAAGCCAACTTACACAGCAGTTCAGTCCTTCATTGCTGTATTTTGAAGCTCAGGTATACCCCGAGGACTTGCATGCATCTGCCAGGTGGCTTTACATGAAGGGCAGACATACATCTAATGCATCTAAATGGGATACTTTTGTTCTCATATGGAGACATGCATGTTCTGCTTCTTGCCTTGTTTTCTTAGTGTTCACTCATTTTACTACTTACTTGAAGCTTACCAGCTGCTATCCACTTCACATTACTTTCTAACTTACTAATGTCAGCATTGACTGACAGGTGGCTAGCCTCTATGTATCTAGTCTTGCTATATTAGTGCGGAGTATATTCAGTGCTCCAGTACAGGCTGTCAGCCTTTGTGGCTTGCTTTGCTTTTTGGTAAAGATTGTGAGGTGGGAAACTTGTGAACAGTCAATCTATCAGTCAGCCAGAGGATGCAATGTGGCATAAAGCCATGTCAAGATTACACCGACAGCACATGCCAGAAGTTATATGACATACATACTGCGTATGCTTCAGACGAATGAGTATGTGTGAAAGTTGAAGATGAGCAGTCATTAGTGAGATGAGGCGGTTTTACAGACAGTTGAAGGATACCGCCACAGTTAGTGAAGGGGCTCATCCTGTTCCAGCCATGGATGTTAGCCATGGCCCATTCAGACGCTTCGTCTGGCCAAAGTCTGAGATAGGTCTCCTTGTGATCCAGAGTTTATGTCATGGTTAGTCTACTAGGTCAAGTGCAAGCAAACTAAGGATTACAGGGATGTAAGTTAGTGTACTATAGAGACTTCAGTTCTAACTGCAATGAGACAAAGGGAGAGACTGGGTATGATGGAAGTAATGGTAGAGCAGTTCGTGGTGATGCATGAGCTGAGGAGGTGGTCAAGTATTGCCAGTGATTGAGTAGGCACGGAGCACAGAAAGGATTAGGGAGAATGAGGTGGGTGAGAGCGATTGAATGGACATAACGCATGCAACAGTAAAACGCTGTGATTCATGATCCTTGGTGAGATGTGCATGCAGTAGCAATGTTAGAGTGAGTGCCGTCCCTTTGAGTTTGGGATAGAAGAAGGAAGATGGTGGTATTCAGCTTATAGAATGCAGTAGATCAAGGATCTCTCTCAACTTCATTACCAATGATTCCTTTCTCATTGCATAATTACCCAGTCTAAGATGGCCTGTTCTCTTGTTGGTTTTTCAACATATTGGTCCATGAAACCATTCTGTATACACTCCAGGAATTCCTCCTGTACAATATTGTGACTAATTTGATTCGCCCAATCGATACGCAGATTAAAGTCACCCTAATTCTAGATGCTCCTTCAATGCATGTTTCTCTGATTTCCTGGTTCATGCCTTCCTCAATATCACCATTACAATTTGATGATTTACAAAACACTCCCACTAATGTTTTTGTCAGTTGGTCTTTCTCATTTTTACCCATACAGATTCTACACTCTCTAAGTTAATATCTTTTCTCAATGTTGTGTTTATATCCTCTTTAACCAGTAATGCAATTCCACCACCTTTTCCTTTTGGTCTGTCCTTCCTAAATAATGAACAACCCCAAATGTTCAGTTCCCAACCCTAATCACCCTGCAGCCACATTCCAGAATTCCAACTATATCAGATTCATTTACATTTATTTGCATGATTAATTAATCCACTTAATTTTGAATGTGCCAAGCTTTGAGGCACAAAACCTTAAGTCTTATGTTTTTAATGTTCCTTATCCCATTCTCACTATTTTTAATGTGTCCTTGTTTGATTCTGGGCCTTTGATTTCTCTGCCTATCATTTCTCTTATTCCACTTTCTGCTTTTTGTTCTTGTCTTTGATTCCCCTTCCTCGGACTCCTTAAATAGGGTCCCATCTTCCTGCCCCCACCCCCACACCATTAATTTAGTTGAACCCCTATTCAACTACTTCAGCAAATACTCCCCCTTGGGCATCAGTCCCAGTCCTGCTCAGGTGCAATCTGTCCACTTTGTCTTGGTCCTATATGATCCAGAAGCGGTCTCAGTGCCACAGGAATCTGAAGCCATCCTCCTCACATCATCTCTTTAGCCCCATGTTCATCCAATATATTCTACTGTTACTGCTCTGACTAGCACATGGCACTGGTAGTAATCCTGAGATCATTTCCTTTGAAGCCCTACTTTCCAGTTTGCTTCCTCACTCCCTGTATTCTACATTTAGGACTAATTCTGCTCCTAAGCCTTTTGACTTAATACCCTCCTTAATTGATGTGATAACTCAGATCAATGGGAGCATAGTGTTGTGCATTCAACCGCACCCTTCTCCCCAACCAATACATTGTGACCATCTCCTCGCTAGATTTCGTCTCCAGCCACTTCTTCCAACTTTGTATCTGAACACTCCCAGTCTGGTACTGTACCATGCTGCAGCCTCCCTCAGTCACCTTCCAGTTTCCCTCCATTACTCTTGACCCACATTCCCACTGTTGTCCTACTCTGTGACCCTTGAGCCATCCACCATCACCTGTGTGTTAACCTAGAGTTGCTCCCTAACAATCTAGCCACACACCCTCACACCCCTGATGCCTGGACCTACCTCTCATTTGTCAACTTGTCAACCATCAACATGGACCCTCCCACTATCACCCTTGACTTGCCCTCAGCTGTCCCAACCTCATCATTGAGCTGCCCTTAATAACTATCATGCCTGAGCTACCTTCAGCAGAGATTGACTTTCCCACTTTGAATAGCTCCCTCCCTCTGTGCCACACAACTTTTCTTGGGGCCACCACGACCCGCTCACCTTCCCATGGACAGCAATGTCCCAGCCTCTCAACTAAGCAAAAATGCCTCCTTTCCCTGGTCCAAAGTCGGCCCATTTGAGGAAAGCAGTTCCTGCTCAGTTCAAATCCAACCAGAAGACTACTTCGCCTGCTTCACTAGTCGCAAACCTGAAGTCACATGTTCCTGCCTGCTAAAAACTTAATCACAAAGTTATAATTCAGTCTGGCAATCATATGTTTTAATGAATATGCAGAGCATGTAGATACCTTAAAAGTATCCTGCCACTTGCTGTTGGGAACCACAATCCACCACCAACTTACTTCCTAACTTTCATCCTGCCAACATTTTGGCTCCCTCATAACTAAGTGTGTTGACCTGTGCTCTGCCCTGGCCATTCCAATCCAGCCCCTAGTTTCTTTCATTAGATTGCACCCCATTACTACCTTTTCTCTTTCCCCGGATTCTTCCTAACCTCCTGAGAATTTCCAGCATATTATTTCTTCTTTTCAGATTTCCAATGTCTGCTGTACTTTGCTTTAGTATTAGCGAGTACCAAGTCATATTTGTGCATCTTTACACAACTATCTCTCTATGACTGAAGTGAATCACTTCTTCCATCTTGGCAGAAATCCCAATTACAGAGTCAAGACCATCTGCAGCTAATTTGTAACATGGTCACCTTTAAAGTTCAAACTGGCCTCAGCTGTTATACTCTGGTGCATTTTTGGCTAGAACTGCAGTGTCAGCTAAATTATTGTTCATGCAGCGGGCAATTGTTGTTACCATCAGAAAATAAGCAGTTATTTTTCTTCCCAACTCCACAGAATAATATCCAAAATATCCCTCATGTTTGAGGCATACTAAATGCTCCTGTGCACTCAGTCTGAAGTCCACAGAGTGGGAAAGATGCTTACAGTTTGTTGCAAAGATTTCACATGTGAACATTTATTTATTTATTTATTCATCGTTTGAGAGGGTCATTGGCAAGGGTCAATATTATCCATCTCTAATTTCCCTTGAAATCCATGTGGTGTAGATACACTCACAGTGTTGTTAGAGATAGAGTCCAAGATTTTGACTTGACTATAAAGGAACAGTGATATAGTTCCACGTTAGGATGGAAAGTGGTTTGGAGTGAGACTTGCAAGTTGTGGTATTCTAATGTGTCTACTGCTTTTGACCTTCTAGGTGGTCAAAGGTACATGTTTGGAAGGTGTTATCGAACTTGGTAATTCTGTTTCAGTACCTTTTGCAGATGGGACATTCAGCAGCCTTAGTGTGCCAGTGGTGGGCAAAGTGAATGTTTAAGGTGATGGATGGAATGCCGAGCCAGTGGAAGGTACCTGGAAGCTGTAAATGTGAGAATGGAGATTACACGAGCTGTAATGCAAGAGCTGTAGAATGGTAGAAAGTCTGCCAGAGGTGCAATGTACATTTGGAACAGGGTGCTGAGCAACACAATTTTGACCTACATTTGACACAACAGTCTGTATTTTTACTACAGCAGCAGACAGATCAAGTCAGGAACTTTCTCAGCTCAGATTGGCTTCATTGTAAGATGCACTGTCAGCCTCCAGTTTGTTCCACAGAGGTAGTGATAGGTTATCACCAAAAGCAAGCTGTCCCCTAACCCTTATCACTCATTCACTCTCCAGGAACCTTATCCGTCGTTCACTCTCCAGGGCATCTCCATGTCCCTCACACCCTCATGATGTTTCCATTCCTACCCATCCAGTATACATCCATTCAGAACACACGGACCTTATAGTTACAATAGCATGTGGGAGTACTTTAGAACACCTATTCAATATTTTCTAAGGGAAATAAAAAACTGCTGTGGCTAAAACCTGATATACTCAGACTTTTAATGTATCAATAACAGAAGCTGTAAACACTGTATTTTGTGCAAACACTGAGCCATTGACAAAAGAGATCCCTACAAATATTGTCACATTATAAAGTTGTTTCCCAAAGTTTTCACTGAACTCCAGCTGTGTCCATCTGGTACATCCTTTTAAGGATATCTGAGCTCTCAATAAAGCATGTATAATTTCAGCTGGAACATGTAAATGTGGCAAAATGGCCTAGTCCCATTCTTCAGTTTCATGTTCCTATCCACAGACTGTGATGAACCTTGAAGTAATTTAAATGCTAAAATCAGTGAATAAATAAATGTCATTACCATCGATATGTGGGAGAAATCTTATAATCACAAATTGTTATGGCATAGGAGGGGATATTCAGCGCATCATGCCTGCACCAGCTCTGTGAACACCTTGGTTTAAAGCTAATCTCCTGCTTTTTCTCCATAACCCTGCATGGTATTTTCATTAAATAATCAATCAACTAATGCCCTCTTGAACGCCTCAGTTGAAACAAGGTCACTGCACCTTCAGGCAGTACATTGCAGATCTTAACTACTTGTTGATAGCTAGAAGTGTAGATGCTGGAGTCAAAACAGTGTGGAGCTGGAGGAACACAGCAGGTCAGGGAGTCCTGATGAAGGGTGTAAACCCGAAACTTTGACTTTCCTGCTCCTCTGATGCTGCCTGACCTGCTGTGTTCATCCAGCTGTACACTGTATTGACCCTAACTACTTGCTGTATGGAGAAATTAGTTTTATTTCTCATTGCACATGTGCTTCTTTTCCAAAATGATTTATATCTGTGTTCTCTGGTTCTCAATCCTCTTACAATTGGGATAAGTGTTGGCCTAGTAGCTTCGTCCAGACCCTTAAAAATTTTGAAAAAAACTCTGTCAGATCTCCTCTTACCCTGCTCCACTGCATGGGGAAGAGTCCCAACTTTTCCAATCTATCCTCTCTGAAGTGTCTTATCCCTGGGACTATTCTCATAAGTCACTTCTGCACTCTCTTCCAAGGAGGAAGAAGACAACTTTCATAGAACTATAGAATCATAGAATCCCTACAATGTGGAAGCAGGCCATTCGGTCCATCAGTTCCACACCGACCCTCTGAAGAGCATCCCACCCTATCCCTCTAACCCTGCATATCCTATGGCTAATCCACCCAGCCTGCACATCCCTGGACACTGTGGGCAATTTAGCATGGCCAATCCACCAAACCTGAACATCTTTGGACTGTGGAAGGAAACTGGAGCATCTGGAAGAAACCCACACAGACACAGGGAGAATGTGCAAACTCCACACAGACAGGTGTCCAAGGGTAGAATCAAACTTGGCTCCCTGGCGCTGTGAGGCAGCAGTGCTAACCACTGAGCCACAGTGCCATAGTGAGGAGGGATCTCTCTTTGGGCAAAACAGAGCTCAGTTCGACCAGGTGCTGCAAGACAGATTAAGATCCAGTTCTCATGGATGAGAACTGGGTGCAGCAGTGGACTGTTAATTAGAGCTGCTCACGATGTAGGTATTGGTTTGCATGGAGAGCGACTGCTATTCCTCATTTTACTTTAAACTCTTTCAGTGGCTATATAAAAGAAAAGCTCATGTTTGGAATTATCCAATTCTTTGTCAGCGTATGATGTCCAACAATTAAACAATGACAAAATGTTGGTCCACAGTGCACACTGGGGACGGAGAGAGAATTGTTTAGATAGGATTAGTGGCAGCCTGGTAAACTGTGTGGCACAGGTTAGCCAACAAGGGTGAGAGAATGATTTTGAGTATGAGAGGGAGCGTCAACCATCTGTGCTGTGAGAAGGGTGGCTTTATGGCTGCTACGCTATTACATTGCCAGTGAAGGGCAACGCAGGATTGCCAATGATTGTCTGGATGCACAGCAGCACCTTTCAAAGGTGGGGTGAGTACACTTGATGCTGCTCTTGTGGCGAGTTGTTCTGTGAATAGCGGTGGTAAGTTGGAGACAGAATCAGATGTGAGCAATACCACAGGGATGGGGTTGTTTGTTAATGAGGTATGTTTGGTAAGATCTGGAGAGCAGTTTCATTGGCTGTCATGGTGAGCAACTCCCTAAAGAACTCAATGCAACTCACACATGGGGTGGAACAAATGTAATATTCAGCCCCATAACGAGGTAAAGTTTGGGAAAGATGTTTTTCATGTGCTCTTGTCATTCACAACCATCATTTGAAGGCAAACAAGTACTGGATGAGGAACATTGGCAGCTTGTATTTGTTGTGCTTTTAATATAGTAAGCTGTCCCAAATAATGTCATAGAACTATATCATAACACTGAACCACATCATAAAATCTTACGTCAGGAAACATCCAGGGTTAAGGCAAGTAGAATAGAAACCAGAAAATAGAGATGAGTAAGAGTTTAGCTTGGTAGACTAGGGGAAGGTCAAGAAGCAAGTACAACTGAATGTTTAATCTCAACCTTGCCATAAAAGAAGGAATTCTTGCTTGGAGTTGGAGTTTGTGGATGGAGGGGATAGGGAGAAGGGGTTAAGATTTTCTGAAGAAGGGTCCAGGCCCGAAACGTCAGCTTTCCTGCTCCCCTGATGCTGCTTGGCCTGCTGTGTTCATCCAGCTGTCCATCTTGTTATCTCAGATTCTCCAGCATCGGCAGTTCCTACTATCTCTGAAGGGGTTAAGATAGTTGTGGTCTGTATTCCTTGGTACATAAGGAGACCGAACAGTGTTTTTAAAACTCAGCACAAAATACTGAATTTTTTCTATTTTGCCTTTCAAACAAATGCATTCTAGGAATTGTGGAGCTAATCATTGCCATTAAACTGTCAGGAATTGTGGCAATAATTTAAAACCAGTTTGTACAAAGAGACACAAATACTTAATTCCACATTCAAATATATATTCAACATTAAAATGTATTCAGCTAGAAAATAATGGAATTAATCTCTTCTGCAGTCGGGGGGACTTGTTGGGGTTCTACTAATTTTGCTGAAGGCAAAACTAATTACTGAATTTTAAGCGTCATAATTGTGAAACCAGGCAGTGCACAGGGTGGACACGTGGAGACACATGAGTGGTACATCTGTGATTAAACAGATTTTCACAAGGCATTTATAAAAAAAAAGGCAACGGCTGAAAAACTAAATAATTCAATTAATGTCCACAGAACTTACCATTTAACTTCATGAAATAACTCCCGGTGCAGCCATGCCGAATTCTGTATCTTAATAATTTAGGATGCAATCTATTCAGTAATTCAAAACTTTTAAGTCATCATACGTTTTTGTCTATTATTAAGCAGCAACTTAGCTCATATATTTCCTACTTCAATATTTAATGGTTGCAGAACTGTTTGCTCAGCTAGTATCCAGAGGATTGACCCCTGATTGGGACTTCAACCAGTAGGAGGAGTTCAATAGCTCCCTGTAATAAATAAAGTTCACTCTCCTGAAACTTCTTTGAAACCCCCAGAATAAGTAACAAATCAATATGAGATCTGTACTTCTAAGAATACATGATCCTCATGTAGAAACTGCAACACTCACTTTGGAATATTGCTGATCAACTTCATCTTCTAGGTGGGTTGCTTGCGTACTAATTTATTCAGAGATTATTAAAACAGATGACAGATCACTTCGGCTGTTAAACCATTTTAATGAAAGCTAGAACTACCTTTACCATTGTAGTTACTGTACAAAAAGGTTAGATTATTTTTATCTAACTCATCCCTAACATTCCTTGTAACATCTTTAGTAGCAATGTAATCAGCTGTCAATACTCCAAGATCCGGATTGCCCTCCCTCAACCACATTTCTCACTGCATTTCTTTCCTCATATAAAATGTTCCTTAAATCCAATTACCTTACTCTAGTAAAAGCCATACACCATTACCAGTTAGAATGGCTGAATTCCTGTCTGTCACGAGTGCTACAGGAAAACAGTGAATGACTGCGACCTCACATATTGCAGCTCTTGGATTCCAAGGAGTTTAAAGCAGGATAACAAGGTGTACAGATAATGAGATGTAGAGCTGGATGAACACAGCAGGCCAGGCAGCAGCAGAGGAGCAGGAAAGGTGATGTTTTGGATCTGGAAGAAGGGTCCAGCTTTCCTGCTTCTCTGATGCTGCCTGGCCTGCTGTGTTCATCCAGCTCTACACCTTGTTATCTCAGACTCCAGCATCGGCAGATCCTACTATCTCTGAGTTTAAAGCAGGAGAATTGTTCAATGTGTATCCAAGGATTGTTAGAAAATCCAAAACAGCACAGGTTGAAAAAATGAGTTAAATGATTTGGAATAATCTCCAATACTTCTGTTTCTGAAATTGTAGGAGGCTGGTTAACATTTTGCAGAAAGTACTGGCTGCAAGCATATTCCATTGATAGCATCAGGTTAAAATAAATTACAACTTTAAATGCTGGGAAAAACTCAAGAAATAATCCTGCTTCTGTGGAGAGAGGAAGAGACTTAACAATTTAGCTTGATGACTGTTCATCAGAACAGTGTAATAGAAATACAATAGATTTTAAGCATCTGAAACAGGGAAGGGTTGAAAATGAACATAGAGTGGGTTCTGTATTCAAGGGAATGCAAGACAGAATAAACAACAAAAGTCAGAGTAATAGAATTGACAATTGGACAGATAAAGAAACAAGAGGTGAATCTAGAGGAGATGTGAATGGCAGATTGAAGAATAGCTGCCATCAGAATTTTTTAAAAATGAGAACATTCAAGAAAGTAAAATCCAAAAATTGCAAAGAGAAATGAAATAAAGTGAAGGCAAAGATTGCAGTCTGAATCTGCTGAACACAGCATTCAATGGTGAAGACAAAAAAAGTGAGTGCCCATTGTACAAACTTGCATTGACCTTCCTTCGAAGACTGTAAGACAAGTAAAAGCCAGCTCTGAAGAAGTCATATTGGACTGTATTTTTCTCTCCACACATGCTGCCAGACCTGCTGTGTCTTTCCAGCATTTTCTGTGTTTGTTGCAAGAGACCAAGATTAGAGAAGTTATTATGTAAGCAAGTTGGAGAATTACAATGACAAATGACTGGAAGTTTGGTATTACACTTACTCACAAATGAAAACGCTCTGCAAAGAAGTCACACAGTCTAATTTTGCTCCCTTGATGTCGCAGACTGAATAATGAGGAGCACATTCAATTCAAAGTGGGACATGCAAATTACTTTCACCTGAAAGGGTATTTTGAACCTCAGTGGGAAGAGGTGTTGTTGAAATGGATGAATGACAAAGGTGTACAATAGGATATTACAAAGGGTATGGACCTTTTGGTTTACTAAAAGGGAAAGGAGGAGATTTGTCCAGTGGTGGCATCATGCTCAAGATGGTGGCATTAGTGGCGAATGATCCATTGAATATGGAAGTGAGTTTTTCTTCCATTTATTCATTAATGGGATGAGGGTGTCGCTGGCTAGGCAGCATTTATTTCCCATCCCTAATTGTCCAGAGGGCAGTTAAGAGTCAAGCAAATTGCTGTGGGTCTGGAGTCACATGCAGGCCAGACTAGGTAAGAATGGCAGTTTCCTTCCCTAAAGGATATTACTGAACCAGACGGGCTTTTCCCAACAATCAACAATGGATTCATGATCATCATTAGATTCCTAATTCCAGATATTTATTGAATTCAAATACCACCATCTGCCGTGGTGGGATATGAACCCCAGTCCCGAGCAAGATGTAAAGTGAGGATAAGGGCAAGCCAACAGTTTTTCTGGTAGGGAGAGGAAGAAAAAAAAGTAGAAGTATGGAACATATATCATAAACAATAAAGATCATTGTTAATCATTGCAGGGTTATGGGGAAAATCCTCCACTGAGGGTTAAGGAAGACACATCAAAAACACTGGTATAGATGATCACATCATATGCACAGATGCAATGTAGATAGAGAAACAAGGAGAATGGAATTGGGTCCTTACAGGAAGATAGTTGTGAGGAAATGTAGGTGAGGTAGCTGTGGGAGTCAGTGGACTCACAGTAAATATTTATTTATTTATTGACCCATGTACTAAGTATAGGAATACATAAGTACAGCGAAAAGTGCGCAAAATCGCCATTCATTGGCGCCCACTTGGTTACAAAAAAGAGTCAAAAGGTAAGCAAGAAAAAAAAGTCAAGATTTCAGAGTCCCAAGTCCCACCTCCACAACGGTGCAGACACTGCTCCAATCGCTAGGGCACCCAGGAGGTTGTTGCTGCAATGTCAAAGGCTGGATCTCCTCACTGATTGCTGCCTCCTCAGCGTCTCACTCTCCCCGCCCACTGCCCCCTCACCATCTCCACTCTCACCGCCCACTGCCCCCTCACCGGCCCCGCTTTCACCACCCACTGCCCCCTCACCGTCCCCATTCTCACCACCCACTGCCCCCTCA
>NC_063337.1:101830345-101843691 GCF_021869965.1 Rhincodon typus | reverse complement strand
GATTTCTGAAGAAGGGTCTAGGCCTGAAACGTGAGCCTTCCTGCTCCTCTGATGCTGCTTGGCCTGCTGTGTTGATCCAGCTCTACACCTTGTTATCTCTCCACCCATTCATGTTTCTTTTGACTAACGTGAAACAAAATACCAAGGGAGCACAAAGCTGTTAACACACTGCTTCTGAGGCAAACATTTCATCACCACCATAGCAAGAGAAACAGCTCAGAGCAAATCTCTTTTAAAGGCACAGTACCATCACAAAGGGTAGGTTTGAGAAATAGGAAATAATCCTAATGGTTGCTTTCTGCTGCAAATGGAAATTCCAACCTGGAGTCACTTTGTCAACTCAATTTGATCTTTTTAACATCTCAAGCCAAATTTATGCAACTTCTCTAACAATTTAATCCTCAAAGGCCATCATTGTGATGAATCTGTGCTGCACCTTCTCTAAGATCAGCATATTCTTCCTGTGGTATGTACTCCCAATAAAGTCTGAAAAAGGTATTGTTTTTATAATGAGGAAGTATTACTTCCTCCCTTTTATAAGTCAGTCCAAACTGCATGATTGCATTTGTGTGGGAGTTGAAAGGAGCATGACAACTTACAAATTACAGCCCATTGATCACTTCACCACTTCTTTCCAGAAGATTTTCTACAAACTCAGTTAGATGCACCAGCCCAATATTTGTGAGGTGTGAGCACAGAGGGGGAGAGAGAGAGAGAGAGAGTGCAGGAGGGAGTGTGGGATAGGGGGAGGGGAAGATGGAGTAATGTAAAAATAATGCTGTGATAGTCTGTACAGGAAAACGGTGCCATTCTACATAAATGGTACAGTTACAATACACAGATCATACAATTGATCTTATAGGTTCAGCGAATATTGCATGAAGCTGTGCAGAAGACTGTGAAAAATCTGAAGAGGACATCAAACCATGAGGCTAGGTTGATATTAAATCATGATAGAGTTAAAGCAGTTTTCTTGTTGAGTTGGAGAAGCAGCAAACGTCCTCCTCCAGATTCACTGGAAAGGTACCTTCTCCTTCCAGCAGTCTCCTTTCAGCTGATGCACTTCCTGAAGCTTGGAAACCCAGGTGGCCATTTTAAAGCTGGGAGTGTGATAAAATCTCATACAAGTCACCTCACTTAAATACGTACCCGAGAGACCCATCTTCTGGCAAGTAGTTTGAGGTTAGGTTGGGCTTGTGTTGGCAATTTTTTTTTGAAAAACATCTTATCTTAGCACCTTACTCTCAGATTGAGCTTTTTGGTTAACCTTACCATCTTAATATTTGGAAATCATCAATATTTATTTCAATCAGGCTAATGGTGCCTCAGTTTAACAATATTTAATGTTTTAAAAATGTGTAAAATCTTGTGTCTCTTCCAACTTTAATAATGCAATGGATCAAAAATATACAATTCTGGGATTATTGCAAAAATATTGCACTAAAATATCCATGGAGCATCAGAGACTGAGAGGTGATGTTATAGAGGACTATAAAATCATGAGAGGCATAGATAAAGTATTTAGTGGACAGCTTTTCCCCATGGTGGGGGAATCTAAAACTAGAGGACATAGGTTTATAGTGAGAGGGAAAGATACAAAAGGGTGCAGAGGGGCAATTTTCTTTTTCACAGAAAGTGGTGAATATCTGGAATGGGCTGCCAGAGGTAATGGTGGAGGTGAGTACAAATTCATAATTTAAGTAATGTTTTGGACTGGTACATGGATGGGATAGGTTTGGAGGTCTATGGACCAAATGCAGGCAAATGGGACCAGTTTAATTGTGAAAACTGGGCGGTATGGACAAGTTGGGCCAAATGACCTGCTTCCATCCTGTAAACCTCTCTGACTTTATGACTCTAGGACTCCTAGTTGAAACAACTGCAGCAGTTGTAATCAGAAGCCGGGCAGATTTTAACAATAGAACCTTGTTTGAATGACACTGGTCAGCTGCTTGCTTAATTAAATATATATTGGTGAGGTTGTAAGTTGAGCAAATTGCTGTTGCCATTTTGTATTGCCTCCCAAGAAAAATTTACGCCTTAGGGATCACATTATATGAGCCCACTCAGAAATCTGCAGAAATGTTTAAGTGTACAATCTTTCCTTGCTTCAAACTAAAATCTGATGTGAAACGCAGATTAAAATATTTTTGAAACGAGTAGCAAAGAAGTAATGTGATTATATATCTTGTGTTACTCTTTAAAATAACAGCATCCTATTCGGTGATGTAAATGAAGAACCGAGGCTGTAATCAGGCTGACTAGGAATTCTTATGCCTTTATGAAATTTTCAATTGACCCAGCATCTATGATGCTTTTTGGGAGAGTTGCAGAGTTGGTCAAGGGTCAAGTTTTAGGTAATGTCCTAAAGGAGGATAGAGAGGTAACAAGACAGAAAGTTTCAGGAAGGGAATTAAAGGCTTTGACTCTGGGCCTAGGGATTTGAAAGAAGATGGCCATCATTGGAGAACAATGAAAATCTGAAATGGGCAAGAGGCCGGAATTAGAGAAGTGATCTTGGATTATTTCAGAGCTGCTGTTGTTTACAGAATGAGAGAGATATCAGGCATCTATAAATTGCAAAGATTTGATGTAAAAATTTGCAAGTCAAACAAACTTGAGTACGGTGGAGCAATTTGCTGCTGATGCTGGAACCTGTACTGAAAACAACAAATGCTGGAAATCACAGCACGTCAGGCAGCATCCATGGACAGAAAGCAAGCTAATGTTTCGAGTCTAGATGACTCTTCAGAGCTTCATTAGAATGAAATCTGAGTATAGTGTTGGTGGCAGCAGTAAGTAGAGAATGTGTAAGGAATTAAAGGTGTAACAGTATGGTGAGGAATGTGAAACAAGGTTGAGAAGTGGTGTTAATGAGGTAGGATGGATAAGAGGCAGTGGAAAGAGAACTATGATAGATGATAGGTAAAGAAAGATGTGTTCTAACCTTTCTTTACATCGTCATAGCTGAATCAAGGTGTTTGATATCATGTTCCTGGATGCTTTCTCAGCCACCAGAACTTGCAGGGAGTGGTAGCAGATTTCTTCTTCTGTCTTCTCAGGAATATTACATCCCTCCAGCAAGTCAGTGCTGACTTGGGAGTGTCAAAGAAAATGTGTGCCACTTTCACTGCGTTCTCCAACTGTATTAGCAATTGGCAACAATCACTTATAGTTACTGGGTGACTGAATGCAGCCTTCCTTGGGGATTTTGACTGAGTCTTTGAATAGTGCTGGGACTCAGAGTGAAAATATTAATGGTCTAGGTGAATGGATAGGCATTATTGTGGCTAGATTTGCTGATAATACAAAGACAGATAGGAAAGCTGTGGGGTGGATACAAAGAATCAGTAAAGGATGAGGTTAGCTAGGTGAGAAGGAAATGGAGAAGTTGAGTATAATGAAACAAGCATAAGGTTGTCCATGTTGACAGGAAGGCTAGAAAAGTAGATCGTTCTTTAAGTGGTGACAGACTGCAAAATGCAAGGATCTGGATGTCCTTGTACATCACAGAATGTTAGCATACAGGCACCGCAATTAGGAGGTAAAGTGAAATTTTTTTATTGTAAAAGAGATGCAGCATAAAAATAGTCATCTCTATACAGCTGTAAATTGCTGAAACCAGACTTGGAGTACTGTGTACAGCTCTGGTCTTAAGTAAGGAACTCTGGTCTTAGGAATGTTCATTAAGCTAATTCCTTGGATGAATGTACATTTTGGGCTTGTATTCATTGGGGTTGAAATATATGATTTTGAGGGGGCTTGGTGTGTTAAAATGCTGAGAGGATGTTTCCTCTCATGGGCGAGTGTAGAACTAGGGACGCAATTTCAAAATAAGTTGTCTCCCATTGAAGATAGGAACTTATTTTCAAAGAATAGACTAATAGAATCCTACGGTGTGGAAGCAGGCCATTTGGCCCATCGGATCTGTACCAACCCTCAGAACAGCAACACACCCAGACCTAGCCCCCTGTCCTATCCCTGTAATCCTGCTTTTCCCATGGCTAACCCACTTAACCTACACATCCCTAGGCACTATGGGCACATTAGCATGGCCAACCCATCTAACCTGCATATCATTGGAATGTGGGAGGAAACTAGAGCATCGAGAGGAAACCCATGCAGACACGAGAAGAATGTGCAAACTCAACACAGACAGTCACCCAGGCTGGAATTGAGCCCAGGTCCCTGGTGCTGTGAGGAAACAGTGTTAATTTTCTAACAGGATAATCAGTCTTCGAAATTTGGAATTCCCTTCCGCAGACAGCGGTAAAGGCTGCATCACTCAATATATTACAGAGTGAATTAGACAGATTTTTCTCAACAAGGCAGATAAGAGTAATGGGGATAGAGAGGAAAGTGGAATTAATGGCAAAGTGGATCAGCCATAATCTTATCAAATAATGGAGAAAGCTTGATTGGCTGAATGACCTACTCTTGCTTCTATTTCTTATAATATTATGTTGTTATGAAAATCATGCCTTGTGAGTAGGGGACATAATCAAAGATACACGTATGTGCTGAGAAACCCAAAAACCTGATGGAATTGGACATTGTGGAATTGAGGTCTGGTTGCAGCATTTCTCATGAAACTGTGAGCTTGTCACCTCCTCTCACTCTCTCTGCACTGTTCCCATTACGAAAGTGGGTAGAGTAATTGTGAAAGGGAAGACAGGAAGCTAAAATGTGCAGTACCTTTAAGAGATTTGTGCTTTGTCTGTGCTTAGAAATCTTGAGAAAATGTATGTCTGTGAGCCAGCAGCTGAAGTTGCCAGTACAGAGAGCTTCAAAAAAGTGAAACAAGTATATCAAAAAAAATCCTCACAGATGGCAGGCAAAACAGCAGTCTTATTTTGATGTTGTGATGAGTTTGAATTTACCCTATTGAATTTAAAAACTGATTGTGCTGACAGCCTGAACCCAATCATATTGTGAGAATTTGTTGCATCATTGATGGTATTTAAGAAAGTGTCTTTTGAAAATCGGCAGAGAGCCAACCACCGTCTGAAGGAAAGAACCATCTGTCACCTGCTAGAGTTAGCAACGTTCAGCTCTCGGAGAAAGCCCATCTAATTAGTCATAGGTACCACAGTACTTTAGCTCAAATTCCTCACTGAAGAAATTACAGAGATAAAGCATCCCTGACAGCAGAATTAGTGGAAGAAAGGCATTTGTGAAGAGAATGGAGATGACAGAATATTCCAGAAGACAATCTTGGACAGATGAAGTTATAATTCATTGTTCTCTTATTAATTGGATTTAGCAAGCACAAATTGTGTTTATTTGAATAGTATTCCAGTAGAATTTATACCAGTTAGGAAGTAGTCAGTAGTTTAAGGGGGAATTGTTGATTTTTTAGTAATTCTGTTAATTTGTTCATTGTTGGGTTAAATAAATAAATTGGTTCTTGTTACTTGTAAAGTGGAGATCAGGGATTTTCTTTCTCTTAACCACTCTTTTAATAGATTATGAGGGGAAAGACGAGCTTCTCTGGCATTTCGGGAGTAATTATTAGAGGAGAACCCCTACTCCCGTCATAACAGATTGGGGTATGGGTTTTAGTTTAATTATCAGAGAAGTTTGGCTATTCCCCCTCTGTAACAGTTGTCAATCTCCAGTTAAAATCAGGGTCTTCTTACCTGCGTGTATTATGTTTTAATTAGAACCTTGCCTCACTGGTGAACCTATAGTCGCTCCAATTGCTCAGCCTGTGCTACAGCGAAACATTTATGTCCCATCCAGTTTTATTTCTACTGATTTCTATTTTATTGTTATAAGTTTAACTATTTAAATGAAGGCAACATCAAATGTTACATGAGAGTAAGAGAAAAATGAAAAATGGTGACTGAATTACGTCTTTACAAACTGGTCGGATTATCACTGGCTTCACCTGAGGACTACGTTTCATTTTGATTCCAGGTGTGAAGGAATCTTGTGCAGTTTTAATATTCAGCAGTTCATGAATTACAAAGAATAAACTGTCACTTTATAAGTACAACCTAAATTATCAAGTCATGACAAACTGGAATAAAGGGCATATTTTATGTTATCAGCATAATTGCTTAATTTTGGCACTGAGAAATAATTGAAAAATCCCATAAATTTATAATAAGTTGCCCAACGTTCTGATTCCCATAATTGGCAATGATAAGGAGAATTACAAGATTCTGAATGTACATCAAGACACATTACTATTTGAGAAGAATCTGCTGAATGATATTATTACTATACTCTTTAGATCTGGTCTCACTTCCTGGTGTTTAGAACAGTCCCATTAGGGAAATTATGCATAAGTACCTTCAATAACATGGCCAGTGATGGTCAGAAAAATGTAACTGGTTCACTAACATCCCAAAAAGAAAGAAAATAATGCTGTCATAATGTCCAGCCAATATGTAGATCCAGACCCATAGCAATGTGGCTCACTCTAAACTGCCCTCTGAAATGGCCTAGTCAAACCACTCAGCTCAAGGGCAGTTAGGGATGGATAACAGACTCTTGTGGGTGACAATCATATCCAATGAAAAATAACAAAGAGAGGAAAAGAAAAATGGAGTTTGGTTTACATCACATCTGAAAAACAACACCCAGATTGAGAAACACCTTGTGAAGGCGTTCATGGCTGAAGTTCTCTGTTCTCAACCTAACTCTGCTTTAGTACGTTGGCATGCTTGTTAATATGCTTGCTGTCTGGAAACAAAAATCAACAGGTGGATATTTGATATCTATCTCATATCACAGCTGATGCATATGTTTAAAAAAACAGACTCTAAACTGTTACTAATGTAATTAAACAAAGATAGCATTTAGCCATTCACGTTAAAAATATATGTCACACTTTGCATTATTATTCAGCAAGGCCCATTTTTCAGGATTGAAACATTAATCTGTCTAATTGCAATTTAATATTGTATGTGGCTATGGCTAAGTGATATCAAAATCTTTACTTGAAATGAGTAAGTACAAAGTTCATAGCAGACCCAAAGCTGTTGAATTATTTATGAACTAATTACATTCAGTAAAAATAATAAACATTTTTTACAAGTTGCATGGTTTTAGATATATCGAAAAAAGCGATGATAAAGTGAAGATAGGTCTGTTAGAGAATGAGGTTGAGGAAATGCTAACAGGGCACTAAGAAATAGTGGAGGAATGTGTAAAAACTTTGCATTAGTTTTCGGAGGAGAAGACATTGGTGGCATTCAGAAAATACTAAATAATTACAACCAAAAAGGGACAAGTGAATACATGCAATAATTATCACTATAGAAAATGTACTGTGGAAATGGGGCTAAATTCCCTTGGATCTGATGGGATGCATTTTAGGATATTAAAGGTAGCAGCTAAAGAGAGAGAGGATGTTCGGGCAGAAATCTTCCAGGAATCCTTAGAGTTTTGAAAAATGCCAGAAGATTGGACATAAAGGACAGTTAGCTTAAAATTTGTTTCTGAGAAATGTTACAGTCTTTTGTGAAGAATGCAATATAATAAAGCAGAGCTAACACAGGTTCATGAAGGGGAAATCAAACATGACAAATTTATTAGAACTCTTTGAGACAATAAGCAGGATTGTTAAAGGGAAAACTGTGAATGTTCTATATTTGAATTTCCAGGAGGCATTTGATAGTGTTCTGCATATTAGGTACTTTGTAAGAGCACATGGTGTTGGAGATAACATATTAGCATGGACACAGCACTGGATAAATAATAGAAGACAGAGTTGAATTTTCAGGATTGCAAGATGTAACCAGTGGACTTCCATAGGGATTAGTATTGAGGCCACAATTATTTACAATATATATTAATGATTACAAAGAGGAATGTAGATGTAACTACATGGTGGTTCAGTGGTTAGCACTGTTGCCTCATAGCACCAAGGACCTGGGTTCAAATCCATCCTCAGGTGACAGTCTGTGTGGAGTTTGCACTTTCTCCCTGTGTCTATGTGGGTTTCTTCTGAGTGTTCCGGTTTCCTCCCACAGTCCAAAGATGTGCAAGTTAAATGGATTGGCCATGCTAAGTTGCCCATAGAGTTCAGGGATTTGCAGGCTAGGTGGGTTAGTCATGGGGGATGCAGCATTATCAGGATAGGGTAGGGGTGTGGGTCTGGACAGGATACTATTTGGAAGGTCTGTGCGAACTCAATGGGCCGAATGGCCTGTTGCCACGCTGCAGAGATTCAATGATCAACTGTAGCTAAGTCTGCAGATGACAAAAATAAGTGGAATACAATTGGTAGAAATGACTCAAAGAGTCTGCAAAGGATTTAGACAGATTAAGTGAGTGGGTAAATATTTGTCACATGGGACATAATATGGGAAAATGTGATGTTAACCACTTTGCAGGAGGAATAGAGAAGCAGAAAGCTGCAGCACAGAGGGATTTGAGAGTCTTTCTGCATAAAACACAAAAAGGTTAATCTGGAAGTTTACCAGGTAAGAGGAAAGGCAAATGGAATGCTGGACTTTTTTCAAAACAAATGGGATATAAAAATTGGGAGGTTTGCTAAAACAAAACAAAGCACAAATTAGATCATACCTAGAAAACTGTGAACAGTTTTGGTTCAACTATCTAAGGTAAAATATGTTGGATAGGAGGCAGCTCAGAGAAGGTTTGCGATAGATATGTTTAAAAAGCTTAACATAGAACTGCTACTAATGAAGCAAATGAAGCAATGTAATTTTACCATTCATATTAAAAAAGACCACATAACATATTAATAATGATTCAGCAAGGCCCATTTTTCAGGATTTAGCATTAATCTCTCTAGGCTGTTACCAGGTATGGAGGAACTGTCTTATGAATAGATGTTAAGTAGGTTCATATACACATTTGATTTCAGAACAATGTGAAGTGACCTTATTGAAACATACAAGATTCTCAGAGGGCTTGACAGGGTAGATGTAGAGGTTGTTTCCATTTTTGGGAAAGTCCAGGAACAGACAGCATAACATCAGAAGAAAGGGTTATCCAATAAAGACAGGGTAGGAGGAATTTCTCCTCTTAGAGAGTAATGTATCTGGACTTCTTTGCCACAGAAGGCTGTAGAGGCTGGCTTGTTAAGTATATTTAAGGTTGAGATAAACAGATTTTTAATCAGTTAGGAAATCAAGGGTCTGACGAGAAGGCAAGAAAGTGGAGTTGGGTGTCATCAGTCCAGTCATGGTCTTAAAGAATGGCAGATTTGATGGGCTGAATGGCCTTATTTTTGTTCCTACATCTTATGAAATCTGAATGGAATTCAAAGTATTAGGGATTAAATGATCAATTCATTTATAGTAGAAGTCAAGTACTCAGGCTTAGGTGGAAAGTATAGGGTCAGAGAGTCACAGCGGTCTGCAGCATACAGAAAGGCTTTTGGGCGCATTGAGTCGGTGCTAGTCAAAAGCCACCTAACTTTTCTCATCCCATTTTCCAGCAAGGCCCATAGCCTTGTATGCCTTGGCATCACAAGTGCACATCTAAATACTTCTTAAACATTATGAGGATTTCTGCCTCTTCCACCCTTATAGGCAGTGAGTTCCAGATTCCCACTATCGTCTGGGTGAAAACTTTTCCTCATATTTTCTCTAATCCTCCGGTCCCTTACCTTAAATTGATCCCTTCATCAAGAGGAAAGCCTCCTTTTTCATATCCTATCTATGCCCCTCATAGTTTTACACATCTCAATTATTCTCCACTTGGTCTCTTCTGCTCCAAGGAAAACAATCCCAGTCTATTCAATAACAAAAAACAAAGAATTGTGGATGCTGGAAATCAGAAACAAAATGAGAGATTGCTGGAAAAACTCAGCAAGTCAGACAGCACCAGTGGAGAGAAAGCAGAGTAAATGTTTTGGGTCCAGTGACTGTTCTTCACAACTGAATGTATTGAGGAAAAGGATGAATAAAGCTTGCATGCCCTCTGTGCAGTCTACTCACTCACTCAGGATACCTCCGTACATGCAGCAACTGTAATAGCTGTGCCACCCACTTCCAGGTCCCATAATATCTGCCTCCCTCTCATTCCATGAGGAAAACAGCCCGCAATGGTGTTGAATGAGTCAAGGTGGGATGATGTACTGCCTGTTATTAGCTCCTGCCCTCTTCAGGGTCCTGTCATCATCAAACTTGTTGATAATGTATTCCCTTCTATTATCCAGGTCAATATATATTATGAATAACTGTGACCCCAGCATTGATCCATGTGGCACACTGCCAGTTACAGATTGCCTTCCCAAAAATACTCACTTTATCCCAACTGTCCCTTCTATTAATTAGCTAATCCTCTAAACATCCTAATATTCCACCCATAACAAAATGTGCCCTTGCCTTATTAAGTAGCCTTATGTATAGTATCTTAACTAATGCTTTCTGGAAATCCAAATATATTACATCTACTGGCTTTCCTTTATCTATATTTCTTATTATCTTCTCAGGGAATGCTAATAAATTTGTCAGGCATGATTCCCTTAATTAAACCATGCTTACTCAGCTTAATTATATGATATAATTCTAATACTCTATTTTAACAGCTACCATTCATAATTCTCTTCAAAATACCAGATGCTACCAGACCTGTTGAGTTTCTCCAGCACTTTCTGATTTCATGTCATTTTTTAAACATGCATAGTGCTGCGCCTGGTATAACTTCTTGAACTCTTCATTGAACCGGTAATGACTTCTTGGCTTGATGGTAATGGTAGATTGAGGGATATGCAGCATCATGAGAATTCAGACTGTGGTTGAATATAATTTTGCTGCTGCTGGTGGTTGACTGTACCTCAGGGATGCATAATTGAGTTGCTTGAACTGTTGAAAGTCTGTCCCATTTAGGTGTGCCACACAACACCATAAAAGGCACCTCAATTGGATGATGGAATTTTGTCTCCACAAGGAATCTGCAGCTGTCACACCTACTAGTACTGTCATGGATTGTTGCATCTCTGCTAGGTAGATTGGTGAGAATGAATGAGATCAAGTAGGTGATTTATGGCTTATTGGGACCTCACCACTTTCTGCAGACCCAGTCCAGCAGCTATCCCCTTCAGGGCTTGACTGGTTTGGTCAGTAGTGGTGGCATTACTGAACCACTCGAGGTGATAGACACCCAGAGTACATTGTCTCGTTTCGCCACCCTCAGTCCTTCTTCCAAATGGAATTCAAAATGTGGGAGAACTGATTTGTCAGCCGAAAGGGTGCAATGTTGGTAATCAACAGGAGTTTTCTTGCCATGTTTGACCTAATGCCAAGAGATTTCATGAGGTAGGGCGTCACGTTTGAAGACTCTCAGGGCATCTCCTTCTTAATGACTGCATACCAATTTTCCACAACCTCTGGTGAGTCCGTCTTGCCAGTTAGACACAGGACATACCCAAGAATAATGATGGTGGTGGTAATGAGGATTTAACGACTCAGCTATCACACATCGTGTAGTACTAAAAATAATTGCAATATAAAAACTAGAAGCAAAATCAGATGTTGCAATGAAATTTTAAAAGAAACAACCAAGCTCAAGAGCTTTTTTTTCCCTTCTCGATTCACTATTTTTAATGAAAAAGTTGATGGAACTTCAAAGTAGGAAAGATTACTTCATAATCCTGTCTGAATTTTATTAAAGATAGTAAAAAGAAGAAAATTTAGCTGCTGTTTTTCACAATTACTTCATCATTAAACACTGACTGTACCTGAGAAAGTATTTTTAGTATCGAATGGTTTCTTCATATAGAGAAGACTAAAGCAGTCTAAAATCCCGTTTCCTGTAAAAACGCAACATAAGTGATGCAGACCATTATCCTTTGCATTATTTATAACAAGCTAACTTGAAGACAACAGGATTGATAATAAGAGTTGAGAAGAATTGGTCAATGGTAGACAATTTACTATCGGAATGAAATTTTTCTATCATAGGTCCATCATCAACCCTTTCATCAATGCGACACAAAGCAAGAAGAAACTTCTTTATTTCCAAACAAAAATTTCTTGCACATTTTAGCTACTGATTTGAGATTATTAAACTATCAAATGCAATTTTTGCAGAAGTAATCCTTGTTAGCATCCCATGCGATATACAGTGATATTTTCGCAGATACCAATGTACACATTCTATTAACGGGGGGAAGAAGATCCTTTGCTGCACCATTAGACAATATTTCAAGAAATCATCCACTGATTAATTGGAGAAGTTAACACTTTAATATGACATGGAAATTTCAAATTGTCTCAGACACTACAGCCTGAATTTTACTTTCCTAACCACCTGAGAGTGAGGATTGGAGGGTGGTTGGATCGGTGAGAAAGTCAATTTGGGGGACCAAAAGATTAGGATTCAGTTGCAGATTGTGGGATTTTACTTCCAGTGTGTGTGTGTGTGTGTGTGTGCGTGTGTGTGCGTGTGTGTGTGTGTCTGTGTGTGTGTGCGACAGCACTCATCAGTCTGCCTTCTAGAAGGGTGGCTTCCAGTAAAGTGGAGAAGAGATGAATGAAGAGAGATAACAAGGTGGAGAGCTGGATGAACACAGCAGGCCAAGCAGCATCAGAGGAGCAGGAAGGCTGACGTTTCGAGCCTAGATCCTTCTTCAGAAATGGGGGAGGGGAAGGGAGTTCTGAAATAAATAGGGAGAGAGGGGGAGGCGGATAGAAGATGAATAGAGGAGAGGATAGGTGGAGAGGAAACAGACAGGTCAAAGAGGCGGGGATGGAGCCAGTAAAGGTGAGTGTAGGTGGGGAATTAGGGAGAGGATAGGTCAGTCCAGGGAGGACGGACAGGTCAAGGGGGCGGGATGAGGTTAGTAGGTAGGAGATGGGGGTGCAGCTTGAGTTGGGAGGAGGGGATAGATGGGAGGAAGGACAGGTTAGGGAGGCGGGGACGAGCTGGGCTGGTTTTGGGATGCGGTAGGTGGAGGGGAGATTTTGAAGCTTGTGAAATCCACATTGATACCATTGGGCTGCAGGGTTCCCAAGCGGAATATGAGTGTTCTCTGAGAGAAAAAAAACTCCTTCTCATCTGTCTTAAATGTACGATCCCTTATCCTGAGATGATGCCTTCAGGTCCTGGACTGTCCCACAAAGGGGGAAACCTTTCCAATTCTATCCTCTCAGATCCTCTAAGAATCTCACAAAATAAAATCATCCTTTTCACACCAACCAAGCCAAAAGTGAAGTTTTTTCTTACTTATTCACAGGATGGGGGTGTCACCAGCCAAGCCAGCATTTATTGCCTATCCCTAATTGGCCAGAGGGCAGTTAAGGGTCAACCACATTGGCTGTGGGTCTGGAGTCACTTGTAGACCAGACCAGGTAAGGATGACAGTTTCCTTAACAACTTGGAGTTAATTTCTACTTTCTGCAAATTATTTTAAACTGAAA
>NC_063337.1:101807719-101820345 GCF_021869965.1 Rhincodon typus | reverse complement strand
GCACCTCATCCCTCACACCCCGTCCACGCAATAAAAACCAAAAAAGAATCCCCCTCGTCCTCACGTACCACCCCACCAACCTCCGGATCCAACGCATCATCCTCCGACACTTCCGCCATCTGCAATCCGACCCCACCACCAAAGACATCTTTCCCTCCCCACCTTTATCTGCCTTCCGGAGGGACAACTCTCTCCGTGACTCCCTTGTCCGCTCCACACTCCCCTCCAGCTCCACCACACCCGGCACTTTTCCCTGCAACCGCAGGAAGTGCTACACCTGCCCCCATACCTCCTCCCTCACCCCCATCCCAGGCCCCAAGAAGACTTTCCACATCAAGCAGATGTTCACCTGCACATCTGCCAATGTGGTATACTGCATCCGCTGTACCCGGTGTGGCTTCCTCTACATCGGGGAAACCAAGCGGAGACTCGGGGACCGCTTTGCAGAACACTTACGCTCGGTTCGCAACAAACAACTGCACCTCCCAGTCGCGAACCATTTCAACTCCCCCTCCCATTCCTCAGACGACATGTCCATCCTGGGCCTCCTGCAGTGCCACAACGATGCCACCCGAAGGTTGCAGGAACAGCAACTCATATTCCGCTTGGGAACCCTGCAGCCCAATGGTATCAATGTGGATTTCACAAGTTTCAAAATCTCCCCTCCCCCCACCGCATCCCAAAACCAGTCCAACTCGTCCCTGCCTCCCTAACCTGTTCTTCCTCCCACCTATCCCCTCCTCCCACCCCAAGCCGCACCTCCATCTCCTACCGACCAACCTCATCCCGCCCCCTTGACCTGTCCGTCCTCCCTGGACTGACCTATCCCCTTCCTAACTCCCTACCTACACTCACCTTTCCTGGCCCCATCCCCGCCTCTTCGACCTGTTTGTTTCCTCTCCACCTATCCTCTCCTCTATCCCTCTTCTATCCGCCTCCCACTCTCTCCCTATTTATTTCAAAACCCCCTTCCCCTCCACCTTCTGAATTGATATTGTTTGGACTATGACCTCAGTAATATGTATCAATTTGAGATCTTTTAAAAGGAGACTATCTATCTTCACATGTTTATAAATATAAGATGTGACCAATGAAATCATGTTAAGCATATAATCGTAAATATATCTTCATTTTAATAGTTTTTAAAAGTGTTTATCCCCTCTGTCCTTGCAAGGTGCAGTTTACCTCCAGGAACACAGTATTCCACTTGCACAGGCATTCCTTGTCTGTGGGAATAATGGGAAGCTGGAAGTCTTTTTGACAGTAGAGGGCATCATAACCATGTATGATTCTGCACTCATTTAACATTCCACTGCAGTAGGGAATGCTGCACCGTCAGAGGCTCCAAATGTCCACTTGGGCAAAGACATAAACGATCCAATGACACTATTTGAAAAGGCGCTGGGAGGTTATCTTCATTGTCCCAGCTAATATTTATCTCTCAATCAACATTAGAAAAAAAACGCTTTCTGGTCATTTTCCCATTAGCAAATTGGCAGTAGCATTTCCTACAATAGTAGCTGCACATCAAAAGTATTATAAAGAATCTAGAAAGTTCCAATGTGCACAAAATGTGCAATAAAAATATAATTCTGCCATGTCTTTTTCTTTTGTCTTTTCTCACTTAATGTACGCACTATTTTTATGCATTTTGGCATGGCATCGTTTTCTGATTTTCCTTCTCTCTTATCCAGGGGAGCAGAGGGCTTCCAGGACTAAAATTCTGCCTGGACTAAAATTAACTATCTCACAGCGTGAACCAGTTACAGAATATGAGATATTCAATTCTGAAATACTTTAGGTTAGAGTTTCCATTTTGAGCACAATTGCCAGTTCCAAAGCAAACTGAAGAATTCAAAACTATGGAGCACATTTCCCAAGGTGAGAGGAGAAAGATTTAAAAGGGGTCTGACAGGCAACATTTTCACACAAAGAGTGGTTTGTGTGTGGAATGAAATGCCAGAGGAAGTGATTGATACAAGTACAGTTACAATGTTTAAAAGACATTTGGACAGATACATGAATAGGAAAGGTTTAGAGGGAAATGGGCCAAACACCAGCAAATAGGACTAATTTAGTTTAGGAAACTTGGTCAGCATGGACAAGTCGAACCGAAGGGTCTGTTTCCATGCTGTATGACCCTACCTGTTTTGAAAACATATTTTTACATTCAAACTAATTTGCATGTCATCAAATACAAAATCTGCCATGATTCATTACGAAAGGATACACTAAACTTTAAGGAAGAAATTCCTCCCCATCTCAATCCTAAATGGCCTAGATTTAGAATACCCCTTCCAGGGGTAACATCCTTTATTAATCCATTAAGTTGTAAAGAATACAGAGTCAATCTCCACACTGTCTGCTCAATACCATCTAGGACAAAGCAGATGTTTTATTGGCAGCTCATATGCCACCTTCAACATTCATTTCCTCCACCTTGATCTTCAATCAATCAATATCCTTTTATTGTCACGAGTATTCCATTTTACAATATCTACCTACTTATGGCGACATCTTGGGTATAAGTACCTAGGTACAATTCTTGGATACAGCAGAGGAACAGAAGTAGTTGCTTAATTACTGTTGAAAATAGGAAAATATTGAGGGGTTAACGTTACAGTGTTCTAAGGTAAGGATTGTCCCCTCACACTGGTCTCCATCCAGGACTCGCTGCCTGTTCCCTGCTCCCCATGTGCTGCTGTGGGGCTTCTTCCCCACGTTGCTTTGGACTCGCAGCCCACATGCTGCTTCAGGGCTCGCTGCTCGCGATGTTCTGGGGCTCACAGGGCGTGCCGGCAGCCCCCCGAGCACAAGGCATCTTTTAGATGCACTGCAGGATTTTTCATGACTCCTCTGACAGTGCCTTCCAAGCCTATGACCACTACCACCACTTGCTAACTTGCTGCACAGTCTTGAAAAATTTGTGTATGTAAGATCCCAGGTCTCATTCCTGGTGTCCTTTAGAAAGATGGATATAGGTTGGAATTCACATGTAGATACACTGGAAATTCTAGGAATCCTGAATAGTTTAAAAGGAATATCAGCCTTGGAGGAACAGCTGCCAAAATAGAACAACCACCAACTCTCATGCAACATGAAAAACAAATCAACTGTAAGACAAACTGTTAAACAATTTTCTCATTTGCATTAGTTCCAGACAGGTTTGTAGAAGCCCTGTATGTTTTGTCTCAGAGACAAATTACACAATGAATGGGGCTAATTTCTACCTTATAGCTATTGAGCTGCATAGAGCTTGGCAAATCCCTGGTCTATCTCCAGCTCTGAAATTTGATTAAGTCAAAAGGTGCTGTACCAGCCAGAACCTTCTAAATTGAATCTTTTATTCACACCCCTGAAATATCTATTCAAACATTCTAAACAAGGAATTGAAATCCTCGGCCGAACTTTAACTGCTAAGCAACAGATTGAGGTTTAGAAGCAGGCCATTCAGCCCATCAAGTCCACACTGACTCTCTGAAGAGCATTCCACTGAGACCCAACCCCCTACCCTCTTCCATGACGAATCCACCTGGTCTACATATCCCTAGACAGACCAGTAGCTTGGCCAAGCCACCTAATCTGCACATCTTTGGACTGTGGGTGGAAACTGGAGCAATCAGAGGAAACCCACACAGACACGGGGAGAACGTGCAAACTCTACACAGACAGTCACCCAAGGCTGGAATCGAATGCAGGTCCCTGGTGCTGAGAGGCAGCACTGCTAATCATTGAGCCACTATGCTGTCCACACTGTGCCACTAACTCTGAAACAGAAAATGTTGACAACTGTTCAATCTACAGCTTAAACCAAATTACAAAATTCTTAAGGGAAATTAATTAATATGCATTACGTTGAAGAGAAGTCTGACTGCTTTCAAAAGCTAAACAAGCAATAACAATCAAATAGTAATTCCATGCCTCCCAATCAGATTGCTTATGAAAGTCGGGATGATCTATTTTGTATCGATTTACCATATCAATGTCACTTCAACAGTAACAGTAAGAGAAATCATTTATCCCTGACATGAAATGAAATAATATGCACCAATAAATCATAGGTATTTATGTATATCATTTCTTGATACATAGCAAATAGTTTTCTATTTTCAGTTTCTCAGTAACATTCCTTTCACTGATTTATCTTACTTTAGCTGTTTACTTGTATCATTGCTGTGTACACTAAGATGAAGTAAAGAAATTATAACTTAAAAACAAATTTTCTGATCAGAAATAGCATTTCCTAGATCAATCTTTTGCAGCTGTTGCAAATTATTATTCATTTCACTCCCAAAAAATGACCTTATTTCAATTCTGTACTTCACTTTTACAATTTTGGAATGAGAGATTTAATTACATTAACAACCTAAAAATCACTAAACAAGGATTCTTTTATTCTTCTGGCATCGAACATGATGGAAAATTAAAATTAAACCATGAAATCTGAGTGTTTACTTGAATTAAGTCTGTAGTTCACTTCTGATTGAGGACAATGTTTGTCTGTTTCTCCCTCTCTCCCTGTCATCCTTTCCTTTAGAAAAAACTGTTCAAGCTCCCCCGCTCAGTATCTTCCTCACAATCATCACCTGCTGCTTGACGTTTTAATTTCAAGTTTGCAATGTTACATTTATAACTACAATTACAATTTTACCATTGTAATTTTAATTTCTCCTCTCGACCCAACTCAGCCACTCAATCTCACATTTCCATTGTCCTCCAGGCTTTGGGAAAGTGATGTGGATATTTCACCAATCAGATTCCATTGGATTTTTCAATATCTGCTCTTGGTATTCACGTCTCTCAATGCATTTGAACAATTAGACAATCCTCTAACAGCAAGAATCAATCCACTGAGGTTCCAGTGCACTTCCATTTAGGCAAGTCCTTAGGTAGTGGAGAGAAACTGTGATCAGTGTTCTGGTTGTAGTTTCAACAATCCATGTGCAATTTCAGGAAACCTTTCTTGCTCTTGCACTCCAATCTGCTTATATTAAAGGATAACACACAATTTGGCTCTTTAACTGATCTTGTACCTTACTATTAACTTTGTATTTCTTGTAGGATACATGAATTCCTCTGAACACCAATAGTTAATCGCTTCTCGCTACTTCAAAGACATTCCACGAGTAACAACTCATAAATTTGGAAATTATTTGTCTGCTGTCCATTTACTGATCTTTTTCTCCATTTGAATATATTTTTTCTAACCCCATGAACTTTTATCACATGCAACATTTTTTTCATGTGGCATTTTATGAAATACCTTTTGAAAATCCAAATTTATTACATGGCTTTTCTCTAAGCTGCTGGTTACATGCTCAAAAGTCCTAATAAATTTGTCAAACACTATTTTTGGTTTATGTTTTTGCCTAAACAAACAATGATTTTCTAAGCGCCCTGTTGCTGTTTAATTAATAGTAAATCACATCATTTTTACAATAAGTGACGTTTGGTTGACTGATCAATTATTCCCTGTTTTCCTTTGCCTTCTTTCTTGACCATTGCAGTTACCTTTACTACCATCCAATTTACTGGGATCATTTCAGAATTTAAAGGAGTTTGGAAAGTCACAATCAATACATCCACTGTCTCTGTAGCTTCCTATTTTAAGCAATGCAACGTAAGCCATCATGTCCAGAGAATTTTTAAACTTTGCATCTGATTAATTCTTCGAGTAGATTGTTTGTACTGTTATATATTGAATACTGTTAGTTCCTGACTGTGTTTAGCCCTGTGATTACCTCATTGTTTTGGTATTGTTTTTGTGTCTTCTACTTTGAGAACAGACAAAATATTTACTTAATGACTATGATTTCCTTCTTGCCATTAAAATTTCTCCTTATTTCAGCCCCTAATCCACCTTTATTTTGCTGCTGCTCTCTTCTTTTGTACATATGTGCTTGATTTGATTTGATTTATTGTTGTCGCATGTACCTTTGTACAGTGAAAAGTTTTGTTTTGCGAACAGTACAAGCAGATCCATAGCAAACAAGGTCACACAGATCATAGGGAGCTTATGTAGAAGTGAGGCATACAAGGTTACGGCTGCACGGTAGGTGTACAAAAGCAAGATCAACATTAAATTTGAAATTAGAGACGTCCATTCAGCAGTCTGATAACAGCAGGGACGAAGCTGTTCTTGAACCTGTTGGTGCGTATCTTCAAGCTTTTGTATCTTCTGTCTGATGGAAGAGGTTGGAAGAGAGTATTACCAGGGAGTTGATGTTGGCAGCCATGCCATGGCAAAGGGAAGTGTAAATGGAGCCCATGGATGGGAGGTTGGCTTTCATGATGTTTTGTAGTTTATCGTCCTGGGCTGAGCAAGTACCAAGCCTTTATGCACCAGAATAGAAGCTTTTACGAACTATTTTTATGATTTTTTACAAATTTACTCAGATATTCTATTTACTTTCCTTTGGCAATTTAAATGTTATCCTATTGTGGCACTTAAAACTCTCCAAATTGACAAACATGCTAACCTTTTCAACCAAATTGTAAACCTCCCCTTTAAATCTAATACTGCCCTTCACCTTTTAGCCAACATGAATGGATCACTTTTCCCAGTATAGCTTTTATTTGATCATGCAATATTGAGGATTACATAAAGTTCTGATACTTCTTTTGTCAAGGTGGCTTGAAACTCCCTCAAGATGCACTTTGCCATTGATTTGCTAAGTTCTGGTAGCTCACCTTCCTTTGCCAGGACTGGGAATGCCTGGATTCGGAGAAACTCCACTTGAACACTTATAGGCACAACTCCGGTTTCTAACAAGCAGCAAAATTCACCAAGTCAGGGCTGCCCTGGTTTGTTTCCTGAGCTCCAATCTGGCACAGTTGACCAAAGCAGATAATTCTTGTAGGTTTCATTCACAATCTACTCACCGTTACACAGAATTATTAATGGCACACTGCTTCTTCTGAGGTCCTATGGATCGCAGGACTTTCACTGAGTCCTGACTCTAAGAATAATTAGGAAAGAAATTCTTCCCAAGTTCAAACAGCAGCATATCCACACTTTCTCACAGTCTCTAACTATACACGCACACTGGAGTTCAGTCCCTTTTCAGAAACTCTGCTAAAGTATTATATTCCACATGGAGCTTGCTTCTGATTCTACCTGCTTTCTTCTCCAATTAGCTCTGAGCCTGGGACTTTTTTGAGTGACCTATAGAAAACCTTGCAACAAGCCCTGCCCTTGTTTCAGGGCAGTACTGAATCTAAGTAATAGTTTTGAATAGTCAAACGTAGTGAGACTCAAATGTAACAATCCCTTGAATTTTACAATGTTGACCAATTGCTGGCTCAGATAGCACAAAATGCACAGATAGCAAAGCAAAATGACTCTTTCGAAATTTGTAGATGATGCTCTGAACTGTTCATCAAGTTCTAGGTCACGAATACATTTCACGAAGAACAAATGTCCTAACACTGACCCCAGGCAGCTCCACTACAAACCTCTCTTTGCCCCGAAGAAAATTCTTAAACAACTGCTCTCTGTTTTCTGTCACACGGCCAATATTGTGTACATATTGTTACTGTCCTTTTTATTCCATTAACTCTAGCTCCGTCAGAAATCTGCTGTACAGCATTGTATCAAATGCCTTTCAGAAATCCATATAGATCACATGATCCGCATTATCCTCATCAACTTTCCCTGTTCCAGCAAAAATCCAACAAGTAAATGTGATTTACCCTTGACAAATATTTTATCTTCCTGAAATAAACCTGCACTTGCCCAAATGGCTATTAATTTTGTCCCAATATATTATTTTTAGCAGTTCCTCCATTACTGGCATTAATCTGACCGGCCTAACTGCCTTATCTTTACACGCTTATTGAATAAGTTAGACTTTGGGAGTTAGAGAGTGAGAGAGTTAGAGAGAGCATACAAGACAGTTTGAGAGAAGGCATAAGAACAAGGTGGCCTAGTGGTTCAGTAGTGGGCACTGCGGCCTCACAGCAGCAGGGACCTGGGTTTTGTTCTAGCCTCGGGCAACTGTCTGTGTGAAGTCTGCACATTCTCTCTGTGTCTGTGTGGGTTTCCTGCTCTGGTTTCCTCCCACAGTCCAAATATGTGAAGATTAGGTGGATTGGCCATGCTAACTTGCCTATAGTGCCCAGGGATGTGTAGGTTAGCTGGTTTCACCATGGGAAATGTAGGTGCGGTGCGGTGATGGGGGGGCACCTGTTTTCACACTGTATGCTGAGAGAGACCACATGAGTGAAAGAGTTAGAGGAAGTGAACGAGTCAGTGAGAAGCAAAATAGGAAGAGAGGTAGAATTCTGAAATAAGATGTGAATTCTGCAGCAAGTTTGTTTCAAACTACGATAGTGAAGCTAGTTCTTTGAGAACATAAAAGCTGCAATGAAGAGGTCAGAGATAATTACAGCTTTTATAGTGACTCTAAATTGGAATTGCACAGCAACAGGGGAAACAGAACAACGATAGCTATCAGACAAATGCTGAGCAGTTTGAAGCCACTTTGGTATTAGCACAAAATTCTAGTCCCATTATAACATATTATAAATGTTATATTTGTCACTAACTAAGACAACAGATTGCATTGAAACCCAAATAAACATGAACCTGTTAATGTCCGCACAACAGGGTGTGGTGCAGAAATTGGAAAAGTTCGAATGTACACCTTTTGAGTCCCTAATTTAGAAACAATGATGAATAAATCCCAAAATTTCACAACAACCTTGTGTCACAACCATCAGCTACATCCAGCATGTGGTCGGTAAACTGTAGATTAAAATAGTTCTGTAGACTGCTTTTAGTTTGTTATGCTTCAAATTAAAGCAAACCAGCAGGCAAATGTTGATTTAAACAGCTTAAGGTTTAATTTATTACAAAGTAATTACTGAAAGTCCTACAGGGATAAAGAGGTGAACTTATTCAAAAAATGTACAGATACCACGATTGAAACTAATGCAGGCAAGACAAAGAAAAACTTAAGAAGGAAGTTGCAAGTTGATATACTGCTAGGACCATTGTTTGATTTCCTTGTTGCTGCAATGAAGATATAAACACTTGAAACCAAATGTGATGACTTCTGTAGTTGAAGAGGTTGTATTTTTCTGTAATGGTAGGATTTTCGGAACAGCAGACTTTGGGAGGGAGAAAAGTGGTTTTGGACTTTGTGCTTGACTTTCTTTCAATGGCAAAGCATTTGGTTCCTATACAGCCTTTTTGTTTTGCCCACCATTAGTCAAAACTTACCTCTGATGGTGGTTCTCAAAGCCTTCTTCTTGGAGTTCTGCACACTAGAATTAATTGGCCGGGTTTCTTTGCAGAGTCTGAAACCTCAAAATGGTGGCAAATTTGAGCAATCAAGGGCTCCACAAAGCAAAGCCAATATGTTGGGCCCTGAATTAACTGCACAGAGGCTGGTATCCTTTCACCAAGCCATCCTTTATTTACTAGTGCATAGTACACTGGCTGTGACAAGCCAGCTCATTGTAAGTCCTCAACTGAGGAGATTCTAATCTCCTGGTTATATTGTTCAGCCACAGCTTTCCTGAATGGCCCAGGTTAACAACTCCAATCAATGACCCCCTGGTCAACGAGATCAATCTGGTTCCAATCGCTACATGCCTCCCTCCCTAAGTCCAGCGATGTAGGCATGGTCTTTGACTTGTAGCATTTCCTGTGATGTTTATGCCCCAAGTCTAGTTCCTCTGTTTCGGATTCTGATATGGGCAGTGTGTACTGGACTGTAGCCCTCTTGAATCCTGAGCATCTTGGGAGAGTTTCTTCCTCTTCTTCTGGCAGTAATGGTATCGAGACTGCATCCATCTTGGACTCTGAGGTTTGCTCGACAGAGGGGGAGCACTTACGGTTTCTGAAGGGCCTTCTGGCTGTTTTGAGGGTCCAGGTATGTTTTGCTCCTGTCCCGTTTGCGAGGTAACAGCTTTCAGGTGATCCACATTTTTGTTCAGGACTGTATCACCTCCCGAAACTTTTTAAGTCACGGGACCTGACCTCGCGTCAACCTCACCTTGTACCCATACAGGCCTATTCCCATGGTTCTGGCACCAAACTTCATTCCCTGAATTAAATTGTCTCTCTCGCTTCGAGGCAGCATGTGGCCAGCATTGGCATGCCTCCTGCTGTTCCACCCACCCCTCTAGGTCTGGAAAGATCAGGTTTAACCTCCTCCCCATCAGCAACTCTGCTGGAGCTATCCTTGTTGTTGCACACAGGATAGTCCGATAATCAAACAGGAACCGGGACAGTTTGGTTTCAATTGATGCTGTAGCCGCTTCTTTAAGCCTGCCTTCAACGTTTGGACTGCTCTTTCTGCCAAACCTTTAGACGATGGATGGTATGGACCTGTCCTTATGTGCCGAATGCCATTTGACTTTAGGAAATATTTGAATTCCCCTGCTGTCGATGACGTCCCATTGTCTGTGACCAATACTTCCGGGAGTCTGTGTGTCACGAACGATGCTCGCAGCTTCTCAATCGCCATTCCTGAGTTTGCTGAACGAACTTTACACACGTCCAACCAATTTGAATGGTCGTCCATAATGACCAGGAACACTGAGCCCAAGAAAGGACCGACATTGTTGATGTGCAACTGAGTCCAGGGTTTACCCAGCCATTCCCATGAATGTGGGGGCAATGCCAGTGGCAATTTTTGCCCTTGTTGGCACTCTGGGCACTGCCCCAGCCATGCAGCTATGTTGGCATTGAACCCTGGCCACCAGACATAGCTTCTTGCTAGCATCTTCATCTTGAAAACCTCTGCTTGACCCAGGTGGAGTTTGGCCAATAATGGCAGCGACCTTTATTTAGGACAATCACTCTTGCTCCCCATATTAATATGCCATCCTCTACAGTGCTCTGGTCTCACCGAGTCCAGAAAGGGTTCAATCCTGGTTGCAATGGCCCATCTGTTTCCCCCATTACCATTGCTGTTTTAGTTTCACTAGGTCAGGATCAACAGTCAGATGCTGTCAGTGGTGACTGGAAGGGTGTACAGGAAATTCAAAAGCAAAATAGGGTCTTCCAGGGGAGTCACCATCCATGGAGTATCTGCCAGTGGGAGATGGCTCAAGGCATTCACAGTAGCCACTTGGTTTCCTGGATGGGGTTCCAACTTGTACTTGTATGCAGTGAGAATAAAGGCCCAATGCTGAATTCTACCAGAAGCTGGGGCTGAACTGCTTTGCCTTCCTTCAGTCTCCCTAGCAGGGGCTTGTAATCTGTGACTATGACAAATTTCCGTCCATAAAGGTACTGGTGGAAGTTCCTCACACCCTGAATGATCACCAAACCTTTCTTCTCTATCTGAGCACACTTGCGTTCGGCATCAGCCAGAGTCCGAGAAGCATATGTTAACAGGTTTTCCTCTCCATTGGACCACTGGTGAGCCAACACTACCCCAATATCGTACGGGGAGGCATCGCATGTCAGCACTACTTCTCGCTTTGGATCATAGTGGGTCAACACCTTAGATGACGATAGCTGCTATTTTACTTCCCTCAAGACTATTTCTTGGCGACACGACTGTTTCCAGGAGGAATAGGGAGAGAGAGCAGTTGAACACGTGGCTACAGGGATGGTGCAGGAGGGAGGGATTCAGATACCTGGATAATTGGGGCTCATTCTGGGGTAGGTGGGACCTCTACAAACGGGATGGTCTACACCTGAACCAGAGGGGTACCAATATCCTGGGGGGGAAATTTGCTAATGCTCTTCGGGAGGGTTTAAACTAATTCAGCAGGCGGATGGGAACCTGAATTGTAGCTCCAGTGTACAGGAGGTTGAGAGTAGTGAGGTCAAAAATAAGGTTTCAAGGTTGCAGGAGTGTACTGGCAGGCAGGAAGGTGGTTTGAAGTGTGTCTACTTCAATGCCGGGAGCATCCGGAATAAGGTGGGTGTACTTGCAGCATGGGTTGGTACCTGGGACTTCGATGTTGTGGCCATTTCGGAGACATGGATAGGGCAGGGACAGGAATGGTTGTTGCAGGTTCCGGGGTTTAGATGTTTCAGTAAGATCAGGGAAGGTGGTCAAAGAGGGGGAGGTGTGGCATTGTTAGTCAAGGACATTATTACGGTGGCAGAAAGGACGTTTGATGAGAACTCGTCTACTGAGGTAGCATGGGCTGAGGTTAGAACCAGGAAAGGAGAGGTCACCATGTTGGGAGTTTTCTATAGGCCTCCGAAAAGTTCCAGAGATGTAGAGGAAAAGATTGCAAAGATGATTCTGGATAGGAGTGAAAGTAACAGGGTAGTTGTTATGGGGGACTTTAACTTTCTAAATATTGACTGGAAGCGCTATAGTTCGAGTACTTTAGATGGGTCAGTTTTTGTCCAATGTGTGCAGGAGGGTTTCCTGACACAGTATGTAGATAGGCCAACAAGAGTCGAGGCCACATTGGATTTGGTACTGGGTAATGAACCAGGCCAGGTGTTAGATTTGGAGGTAGGTGAGCACTTTGGTGATAGTGACCACAATTCGGTTACGTTTACTTTAGCGATGGAAAGGGATAGGTATAGCTGGGGGAAAGGCAATTATGAGGCAATTAGGCAAGATTTAGGATGCATAGGATGGAGAAGGAAACTGCAGGGGCTGGGCACAATTGAAATGTGGAGCTTGTTCAAGGAACAGCTACTG
>NC_063337.1:101767314-101787719 GCF_021869965.1 Rhincodon typus | reverse complement strand
AACAGATGCTGCCTGGCCTGCTAGGATTAGAGGTAATATGTTCAGTGTTAAAAGATATTGCAACTTTATTCCAAATAAAGTTGACACTGTTTTGCATTGATTTGACCACTTCAGTATTGTGGGATGCCTGGGCAAATTCATTCATAACATTCTAGTTGGATTTGTCTAAATTATTTTAAGGAGAGGCTAGACAATATTTGCCATCCCTGGGTGGCCTTAGATAAGAAGTGACTGTCAGTTCCTCTGATATCAAACCCACCAGCCTGCTATCCTCAGGATTCAGTTTGAGCCATGATTAAGAGGATGAATACCCCATGTGAAAGCCAAGATACAAGTGAGCCACTGAGGATACACTCAGCCAACTAGGAATTGGCCTATCAGCCAAGTGTTCTACAGCCAGAGTGAGCAAAGTGTGAGGAAAAGGGTAGCAGGATATAGAGGGACCATGAGGAAGTAAGCCTAGAGGGTTTCCCTCTTGTCATAGAAGCCGCAGGGACATTTTGGACTCCTTGAACAAACTAAGGGATCTTTTATTTTTACCCCCTGTTGGTCAGTATGAGGGGAGCTTTATTTTATTTATTTTCAGTTCCAAAGAATAGAAGAAATTTTCCTCTGAATTTTAAGCCCATATTGTCCCTGTCCTGGGAGCGGTTGATGGGGATGGAGCTGAGTGAGTTCTTACAGCCCCACTCCAATTTGGAGAAATGAAAGAATGGGCAGGAAGACGCCAAAGAGTCCCAGACAGTCTCCCCCTCCATACAAGCCCCTTGCCCTTAGAGGAGGGAACTCCAACAAACGAACGCCAAACCCAATCTGTGCTATAATTGTAGCCGAACTGGCCATTTCATTCGGGACCGTTGGACACCTAAACTTCCAACCTTGCACTGGCAAGCTTGGAAAAAGGGGCCAACATCCAGGGTCCCGTCCTGACAGCAACAACTGGAGCAAAAACAGACTATGGCTTATATACTGAGGATAACAGGGGCAACCCCATAATGGAAATAGCTTTCAAGGTACCCTGCTACATGAGAGCACAAGCTACCGCCCACCTACAGGGCACATTTATTCTATTGCCCTTTTTTTTCATAATTAAAGGGGGCCCTGGAATGGGTGACAATTGGACAATTTGACAATCTTAAAGTGTTACATAGAACATGGTGTCAGATCCTAGACAAAGTTATTTTCAGAAATTACTCTTGTTCCTTTTTGAGGAAGCACACCGGAATGGCTAATCGAAGAAGGCGATGCAATCCTTACAGAGTGTTTATCATGCATGATGTATAACTATTATAATGACTGCATCCAAAGTGTAGCATGGTCTCAAGGGAAAACAGTGTACCCGGGATGCCTGTGGTACGACCCAGCAGACACCGTGCGGTGTGTAGGTGGTACCCTCTGGGTCCACCCTGAGAAATCGGTGATATTTAGGTGCAAGGATCAGTTTGTGGTGTAGGGGAAGGCCAGTTGGAGTTACATATTGTGTTATATGAGTGTGGGATCACTAACAGTGGTAGGGTTTCTCCAAGAATGGGTGCATGGCAGTGAGATGACTAATACGTAGATATGTAACTAATACCAATCATAATAGTTATATCAGGGATATAGTTACCAGAGTGTTGTCCTACTGCATGATATTCCCACCTGACCTGCAGAATAATGGGACAAGGGACAGGGATATATGAGGGAAAACCCAGACCAGCAGTTAATAGGCAGGGGAGAAGGGAATTCTTTAATGATCTAGGTACGAAAAATGGGGCAGGAGTGCCAACAGTCAATACCTTTGACTTGGCTAATTTGGACAATAAACTCAGGATATTGACGAACAAGCCGAAGGAGGCCTACATGGACTGAATACAGACAATCAACAAATGACCACAGGATAACTAGTAGAGAATAATGTTGGCCACCACTTAGTGACCATAGTGGAGGAACACACTAAGATAATTAACTAGATCGTCCAGGGCAAAATCAGGGATGACAGTGAGCAGCAAAACTGCACCCTGTGCTGTATCTACGGTAATGGGATGATTGAATGGCTGAGGGAGGACCTCAGGCAGGCTGGCCAAGGAAAGGTGCCATCCTGGATCAGTGATGAACAGCTCGACATTTCTTCCGGGAGAGAACCCACACCAACATCTCCAGCTGTCAGTTGCAGCACCTCACTGAGATGTGGTACTAAGATATCTGCAAGGACACACTTGGCGAGGCACTCCAATTAATCCGAGTGACAAAGCTGGTTTGAGGACCTTTAAAGTTGAAAATATTGGAATTATTAAAAAAAGGTATTTGGATGGGTTATCATGATACCCTCCCATATGCTGTGGAGAGACAGCAGGCAATTGATAGGGACCACTCAAACAAACAGACATTACCGTCATGTCCATACACTGTCAACCATGAATTTGGCATGCTCATATTTCGGTGTGGTCCTAATTGCCGTCACCTTGATATATCTCAGGATACTGGTGGTTAAGATTACAGGCTGGGAAAGACAGATATGCCAAGGGATCAGCACATTCACTATGAATAATATTGTACATGTACACGGGGGCTTTAAGGTGGGTGGAACTCCTAGGGTTATTACAACTGTCACTTCTATTTGTTCCAATTACTGAACGTTATCTATGTGCTACAATCCTGTATGGATTATCGAGATGGAAATTTTCATTTCTTTGTGCATATTGTTGTTTGAAAGGCTTGACCATTGTACACAATGGTTTTCAGATGAAGATGTAGGCTTTCCTGAACAAACATAACCAATTTTCTGAAGAAGGGCCCCAACCCGAAGCATTGGCTTTCCTGCTCCCCTGATGCTGACTGACCTGCTGTGTTCCTTCAGCTCCACACTGTATTGTCCCTGACTCCAACATCTGCAGTTCTTGCTATCTCCTAATCAATTTTTACAATTAGCTTTGAACTTCATTTGCATAAGCTTCTATCCAAATTGAATTCACAAATAGGGAGGTTATATTTCACTCTAAAGGGCATTGGTGAGACCACATTTGGAGTCTTGTCTACAGTTTTGATCACTTTATTGAAAGAAGGGTTTAAATGTATTGTGGAGAGCAGGTTTACAAAACAAACAAAAGGTTTACTAAATAAACAAAAGCAAGATTCTGCAAATGTTGGAGATCTAAAATAAAAATGGTAAGTGCCTCAGCAGTCCATTCTGAAGAAGAGTTCTGGGGCTCAAAATGTTAACACTGTTTCTCTTTTCGTAAATACTGCCAGACCTGTTGAACTTCTCTGGCACATTCTGTTTTTATTACTAAACTACTCCCCAGAGTGGACAAGTTGTCTTATGAGGAATGTTGGTTAGACTAGCTGAGAAGAGCAGTGTGAAGTAACTCTGCAGAGGCCAGTATCCCATTACCATGTCATCCATTATTTATATGTGGAAAGTCCTTGACACTGATCCAGCTCCCAGAGTCAGCTCTCAGTGTCAGGATGTCTGACACTCCTGTTTTAATCTGTCAGCCAGGTCTCCCTGATTGGACCAGATTAACAGACCCATTCAGGGATCTTGTATTCTATGCTGTCTATCTGCCTAGCCTCATTACAATCACTACCTCCCTCCCCTTTTGAGCCCAAGGACATAGGCCAGTTCTTTTTCTTGTAGCTCCTGTAGTTTTAAGGTCTGTGTTCAGCAATACAATCCATCTTTATTTGGTGCTCTTTTACCACATGTGGGAGAGGCCAGAGACTGTTCTCATTCTGGCTTTCATGTGGGGCCCAGTTGCCCTCTTAAATACAGCTCAGGTCGGGGAAGAGGTCGCTGATACTTTAGCTTCTCCAACCGAATACACCATTTTTTTACATATTGTGCACAATAATTACATGGAACGCTGATGTCATTGTTCCCGCCCCCTTATCTAAACCTCCAATCCTATAAAACACCTGATCAATGATGGACACCCCTATGGACAACTTTAGGTTCCCCATGACCTCATGATGTTTACTAGACATCATTATCGCTAGGTCTTGGGATCGTACAATGTACCACTTTAATTTACATTCCAATCTTAACAGCTATGTTCTTTCTTGGACATTTCCCAGACTGGCTTATCTCTAAGGACTTGTTCGAATTCTATTCTTCATTGTATTCATTGCTATCCTCATCAAATTCTGTTACTTGTATTATATTTCCCACTATCCTAATTACAGGATATACAAAAAGATGCTAATTCCTCCTAATAGATATAAAATTCATAATATCAATTCCAGTACAAGGTTAGTTATGTATAAAGATATATGGTTACACCTAATGTTAAAATTCTTCAGCCAACAAGCTGTGAGCAGGTTCTGTCTCACCTGACCTTGGAAGGTTAGTTAACCACTGCCCCTCTATGTTGCAGCTGTGGTTATAACTCCTTCTATTCACATGCTATCTGTGAGTGTGTTTTAAATAGGAGATTGCTTCTAAGACGAAATTTACAGTCCCTATTCTAAACATTTCTACACTAAATCTTTTTCTTAATCAGACAACACCTATTCAAATTCCATTAATAAGACTGAAACTCATTCACGTTCACAGCTCAGTAAGCTTGTCTGAACTCCTAAGGTTTTACAAAAATATATTCTTATTCCGCAGTTACTTTATCACTTGTCTCTGTCCTTCCTCCCTTGGTCCTTGGATGTACAAATTCATTTGAGTTGTTTTCACCATTATTAATTAGATATGTATTTAGGTTGTGAAGGTGCCATTGTTTATTTTCTCAAAGTCATGTTAGTGCCCTTTAGAGGTTATCTGATTTCCCTATTTGATATTCTCGCTGACAGGATGGGAACTCCTCTCCACTGTCTATAGCCCTTTGTTGAAAGGAATTTAGCCAGGATGCTTATGGAGGAAGCTGATGGGAGTGACACCAGTAGCCAGATGGGAAGTGACAAACTCAGTGGGCTAAGTGTGTTCTCTATACATATAGGCACCGCCTTTCATTTCTGCTTCTTTTTAGCAGTTGTGTTAAAAAATCTGCCAGGCTGCCAATGCTAATCATGTTAAACTGCCACTCCATAATACTTGGGCAGGTGGCTCATTAAAAGCTCAATTGTTCATTCTGATTCAATGACTCTTACCAATTTCTATGGATGCATCAAGGAAAGCATCCTACCTGGATACATCACACCTTGGTATGGCAACTGCTCTGCCCAAGACGACAAGAAGTTTCAGAGAGTGGTGAATGTAGCCTAGTCCATTACAAAAACCAGCCTTCCTTCCGTTGACACTGTCTGCACTTTCTGTTGCCTTGGAAAAGAGGTCAACATAATCAAATATCCCTCCCACCCCGGTTATACTCTCGTCCACCTTCTTCCATTGGGATGAAGATACAAAAGTTTGAAAACATGCATCAATAGATTTATGAACAGCTTTTTCTTCACAGATATCAGATTTATAGAGTCATACAGCTTGGAAACAGACTCTTCAGTCCATGCTGAACATAATCCCAAACTAAACTAATCTCACCTGTCTGCTCCTGGCCCATATCCCTCCAAACCTTGCTATTCATGTACCTATTCAAATGTCTTTTAATTCTTGCAATTGTACCCACATCCATTACTTCCTCAGGAAGTTTATTCCACACGCAAACCACCCTCAGTTAAAAAAAAAAATTGCCCTTCATGTTCTTTTTAAATCTTTCTCCTCTCCCCTTAAAAATGTGCCCCAGTCTTGAAATCCCCGATCTTAGGGAAAAGACAGCTACCATTAAATCTATCTATACCTCTGTCAGGTCACTTCTCAATCTCCAATGCTCCAGTGAAAGAAAATGCCCCAGTCTATCCAGCCTTTCTTTATAACTCAAACCTTCCATACCCAGCAACATCTGGTAAATCTCTTCTGAACCATCTCCAGCTTAATAATATCCTTCCTATAACTGGCTGACAAGAACTGGACACAAGAGTCCAGAAGGGGCCTCACTAATGTCCTATAAAACCTCAACATGACATCCCAACTCCTACACTCAAAGGACTCAGCAACAAAGGCAAGTGTGCTAAATGCCTTTTTAACCACCCTGTCTATATGTGATACAAGCTTCAAAGAATTATGTACCTGCACCCCTCGGTCCCTCTGTTCTGTAACACTACTCAAGCCCCTACCATTAATTGTATAAGCCCTACCCCTGTTTGTTGTACTGAAATGCAATACCTTGCATTTATCCAGATTGAACTCCATCTGCCATTTTTCAGCCCATTGACCCATTTGATCCAGATCCCTTTGTAATCATAGAGAACCTTCTTCACTATCTACCATGCCACCAGATTTGGTGTCGCTCGCAAACTTGCTAACCTTGCCTCCTATGTTCTCATCCAAATCATTTACATAAATGACAAACAAAAGAGGACCCAGAACCTGCGGAACACCACTGATGATAGTACTCCAGTTCGAAAAGCAATGCTCCACCATTACTTTCTGTCTCCTGCTGTTAAGCCATTTATGTATCCAATTGACAAGCTCACCCTGAATCCTACGTGATCTAACTTTACTAATTATTCTACCGTGTGGAACCTTGTCAAAGGCTTTACTAAAATCCAAATAAACAATGTCTACTGCACTGCCATCATCAATCTTTTGGGTAACTTTCTCAAAAAACTCCATGAGACATGATTTTCCTTACACCAAACCATGCCGACTATCCCTAATCAATTTTTGCCTCTCGAAATGCCCATAAGTCCGATCTTTTATAATCACCTCCAACAATTTCCCCACAACCTTACGTATGGACCTTTCATATATTAGGGTTGATCTTTCTCTGCACCTTCTCTGTAGCTGTAACACTATATTCTGCATGCAGTCCTATTACCCGGATGCACTCATGCAAGGTATGATTTTTCTTGATAGCATGCAAAACAATACTTCTCACTGTATCTCAGTACATGTGACAATAATAAATCAAATCAAATCTTGGTACCAGCTACCAGCTCATATCGCACATCTTTGAGGATGGAGGGATCTTCTGTGCACATGCTCAAGTTAGCAAAGCCTTCTTTGCATGATAAGTGTTTCTCTCATCAACATTTGGAGCATCTCTGATCAGACAATGCTACACTTCTGTCTAAGTTTTCATTCTTGATAGGTTGAGGAGTTTCTTATCTGATAAAGCATGGAAGGACACTCCTTCCAAGGAAAGCAGAGATAAAGAGTGAAAAAAACGTAGATCAGAGTCGGGACCTAGGAAGCAGCCCCGTATCACCCCATTCTTCAACTGAGAGTTAAAAGCATCAAAATGAATGGTGCCATGTATGACATCATGAAAGGACTGCATCAGTCTACTGGTAAGTAACAGCACTCTTAAAAATAATTGGAAAAAGCTATACCTAACTTCTACTTTGCAAGAATTTACCTAGATTTATCTTTAAAAGAGGTCATTCCTAAGCAAAAAGGCCTCTTTCACTTGAAGTTCCCATGGAAGGATTGTAAATATGGTGCAAATGTGTTAAATACAAAAAAAGATTGGATGCTTTTCAAAAACTGGCCTCAATTTTTGTCTCCTCTCACAATTCTGTTGAGTCAGATGAAGAAATGAAGAATTTTGGTTTTGTGGTTATTAATATAATTAACTGTACAATTTTGTAATTATAATGCCAAAAGCAATTTTATCAGAAAGAGGGCTAACACCAGAATCCAACAGTAGTCCAGACAGCTTGATTACATGATTACGGCTTCTCTTTTTGACAGATTGTAAAGAAAATCTGTCCTCTTGTAAAAGTGTAACATTGCTTTCTATGCATCAAGTAAAAATGTAACACATTGATTAATTTGCTCCTCTAATCAAAAGCCAGTGAAAGAACACCTCAAAATGCAAAGGGGCCAATTTCTTGACATATTCACATGTTGTGTGTATTTTTAAAGCTTTCCAATAGTTGATTAATGGTACACTCAATAGTTCACACTTCTAGTGTTGCTAATGGATTTAACCAGCCAGGTTTTGTTGGATCTTTATTAACACTGACAGCTCAAGTACATCAGGGAAAAAAACAAAACATAAAGAAGATTCAGCATTGGTTCAGTTCCCTTCTGGTTTGTTTTCTTGCTTACGATATGGTCATATTTAATAATACTAAAAGGAAAAGAAAAAGAACAACATATAAAGAAGATTCGGCATTGGTTCAGTTCCCTTTTGGTTTGTTTTCTTGCTTACAATATAGTGATATTTAATAATATTTAGATCAATTCTCCCACCTTAAGTATCAATTTTTCATTTGTTGTGGATTTGATGTTATGCCTACTCCAATTTTCCCTTCTGCTATTTATTTTCGAGTCTCTTGACAGGAATACGAATATTTTACACCTGATTCATGCATTATTGCATTCTGTTTCTGCAAATTGTAGGGGAAAATATTTTGTTCAATATATATTACTGACTTTTTACTTCTGTGCTTTTTTTTAGTCTTACATAGAAGGTAGTCTGGTCCGTAATTCAAAAATTAAAGCTATGATGACAGATTTCTTTTTTACTGGTGTTGCCCACATAATATTGGCAAGAAGACCAAGAACCAAAGAGGAAATTAAGTGTACCTAGCCAATTTCAGGAATGTTAAATTTAATGGTGTTAATAAATATTCTAATTAATGGCCCTAATTTAATTTGAATATAGATAATAAAAATAAAAAAAATCACTATTTTCATCTCCGACACTTCAAGAATGTATTAGATTGCACAAACTAATTTATATTGTAATGAATTAGACCTGTTATAGAGATAGGCATCTTTTAAAAACAACTTCAAACTTCCAGGTGACAACTGAAAGAATTACGTGTCAAGATTTTAAATTAAGCAAATGCCTTCCAATTACCTTTTAATTTAGCCCCTCCCCCTTTCCCCAACCTTTGCAATGCCCTTAATAGATTTTGTGCGTAAATTACTCAATCTTGAACACAGGTGATTTACTGATGATGGTTGTTAAATGAAAAAGTACCATGATTTGGTGACGGGAAAAATAAAGTTCAGTGTGTATGACCACTTCCAGATATAGAAGAAAAAAGAAAACAAATCAAATTAGGCAAGTTTCCTTTAAATCTTCAATTGCCCTCTTCAATATGAGACTGAACTTTCACACTCATGCTACATGCAATCATTTGAGTTAGTATTTTCTCCGCTTAACATGCGGACATTGCTGCTTCTATTTCTTCTGCTCTACTTCTTGTATGGCTGCCAACTACGCAAAATAAAACTGCTAACATATTTTCGTCTATGACATTCATGGATCTCAAGAGAATTCTATAACCTAACTTGAAAAACCGCTGCTTCTGCCTTCTGTACACGGAAATGGGAAACACATTAGATCTTGTTATCTTTGATTCTAACCCCATTTGATTATGTAAGTAAATCAATGGTTTACAAGTCCACTGTAATGATGAGGAGGAATTTCTTCAGCCAGAGGGTGGCGAATCTGTGGAACTCATTGCCCCAGAAGGCTGCGGAGGCCGAGTCATAAAGTCATACAGTCACAGAGTCAAACAGCTTGGAAACAGACCCTTTGTTCCAAGTCATCCACACTGACCAGGCATCCCAATCTGCAAGCATTTGGCCAATATCCCTCTAAACCCATCCAGATGCCTTTTAAATGTTGTAATTGTGCCCTCCTCCATCACTTCCTCTGGCAGCTCATTCCATACACCCCATACTCTCTACCTCTCAGGTCATTTTAAAATCATTCTCCTTTCACCTTAAAAACATACGCCCTCTAGTTCTGGACTCCCTTACGATCCTCATGATTTTATAAATCTTTATAAGGTCATTCCTTAGCCTCCGATGGTCTGGGGAAAATAGCCCCTGCTTATTCACCCTCTCCACAATAACTCTGACCATCCAGTCCAGGCAACATCCTTGCAAATCTTTTCTGCACCCTGTCAAGTTCAACAACACCTTCCTTTAGAAGGGCGACCAGAATTGTACACTGTATTCTAAAGGTGGCCTCACCAGTGTTCCGCACAGTAGCAACATGACATCCCAACTCCTATACTCAATGTTCTGCCTAATGAAGGTAAGCATGCCAAAAGCCTTCCTCACCACCTTATCTACTTCTGACTGCACCTTCAAGGAGCTATGCATCTGCACTCCCGAGGTTTCTTTGCTCAGCAGCACTTTGAGGTCGTTGAGTATATTTAAGACAGAGAAAGGTAGATTCTTGATTGGTAAGGGGATCAAAGGTTACGAGGAGAAGGCCGGAGAATGACGTTGAGAAACACATCAGCCATGACTGAATGGTGGAGCAGACTTGAGGGGTTGAAAGGCCCGATTCTGTGCCAATATCATTTGGTTTTATGGTCAATGCTCTTTTAAAGATGGTGTCAAGACCCCATTCTTTGCCCTTTAGATAATTCTATCCCAGTCTGGATTAGGATAATTAAACTTCCTCACTATAATTACTCTGCAGTTCTGTAATTTCCTTTCAAATTTGATCCTCTGTATACTTCCCAAAAATTGGTGCTTAGGGAAGGCTCCCAATAGTGCAATGGTACCTCAATTCATTTCTAGCTCTAACCAAGTGAATTCTATCTTTGGCCCCTCTGGGACATCCATCTTCTCCATCACTGGAATGTTTTCTTTAATCAGTACTGCTACCCTTCCCATTTTTCCTGAACACCTTGTGTTGTGGTTCTGTGCTCGCAGACAGATTCATGCTAAATGTTCAGCAAGCAGTGTTGCAGGAAAGTAGTTAGAACTCTACCACATACATCATGCAAAGTGGGGTGTGCCAATGGTAGCTAGTCACATGCTCTGCATCTGAATTAGTTGCTCATTAGCATGTCTTTTTTTTCTAAATTGATATCACAACATTTCCCTCTTTTACATTAAATTAATTAAGTGCAAAAATAAATTGGGGTAGCTCTGAAAATTACTCAAAATAAGCCTATATTTGAGAGTTTAGGATTGGAAGAAATTAAATAGTTTAAGAGTCCGTATTCTGAATAGTTGATGTAGTTAGCGACCCTCATGTAGAGCCACAGATTAAATTTCATAGATGTCAGAAACCCTGTATCTGCTTGTTGCACTAGGTAGAGTACTTGTGGTATCCATGCAAACTTGTTGCAGGTAAATTTCAATATCAATGCACCAGGGCAAGGAAATGACAGTCTGTTAATGTAAGCACTTAATTTGACTGCTGTATGCTGCATCATTGTCTTCAATGATTCACATATAAATCCTTCAGGATTGTAACTGGTAAAATGATTGTGCTCACAGCAGCGTCCACTTTGTTTGTGAGTGTAAAAACAAACAGAAGTTGTTGGAAAAGCTCAGCAGGTCTGGCAGCATCTGTGAAGGAGAAAACAGAGTTAATGTTTTGCGTCCGGTGACCTGAATGTTAACTCTGATTTTTTCTTCACAAATGTTGCCAGATCTGCTGAGCTATTCCAGCTACTTCTGTTTTTGGCTTGCTTTCTCTATCCTGGTTACTATATCAATAAATAATAATAATAACTGCACATCATGCTGCCAGATGTTTTTGCCCAGCTACAGCGTTTCATATTTTGTGCCATTTGTTATCTGTGTGTTGTTATTGCGAGTCTTTCCTTTCTCCAAAAGGATTTTTTGGAATGTTTTGATCAGTGCTGCAGTTATAACCCGTTCCATTATCCCTTCAATCAGCTCAGATTTTGAGAAGTCACAGTCCTTGCCTTTGTCACATCACCTGCTGACAAACTGATCAACTGATTCCTGTGAAGGTATCCAAATGGTGAATTCTCAAGTTTACTTTGACATGAAGCTGCTCCTCTAGCATGTTCCAGTGTTTAACAAGGCAATTCTGATTCTTCTCAGATACCTGAATTGTTGACTCTGAGCAACTCCCTAATTGCCAACAGTGATCTTTATTTTCAGAGCTTGTGTGTCTAGGTCTGTGACAGGTAAATCTGAGAAAAGACAGCTCCATCCTTAGTTTACAAAGCCTAAATCGGATAGGACATCAACTTATTCCAGGGAATTTGGAGGTCATTTTCTTGTTGATCCTTGTATTTTATGAACACTTCTGATGTGCAGGAAATTTGTAACCTTGAGACTTTATTGCGAGATTTATCCCATGGTCATTTCTTTTAAATTTTTGTGTGCTTTTTATCTTTTTGTACACAAATGACAACTCCCACAGTCCAATTTAAAGCTCATTCATTTGCTCCTCTTACTCGCTGTTCAACCAGCAATGATCATTGAGGAATGCTACCCTTGGAATTTCAATATGTGGACAGTTTCTGCACTGTGTAAAATAATGTCTGAGACTATTTCTGTGGTCTTCAACCTCACATCACTGGCACATGTACTGGCACTAGAGGGGGTGCAGAGGAGGCTCACTTGATTGATTCTGGAGTTGAGAGGGTTGGCTTATAAGGAGAGATTGAGTAGCTTGGGACTATTCTCATTGGAATTTAGAAGAATGGGGGGGGGATCTTATAAAAACATATAAAATTATGAAGGGAATACATAACATAGAAACAGGAAGGTTGCTTCCACAAGCAGGTGAAACTTGAAGTAGGGGCACAGTCTCAAAATAAGGAGGAGTAAATTTCAGACAGAGTTGAGGAGGAACTTCTCCACTCAAAGGGTCATGAATCTGTGGAATTCCCTGCCCAGTGAAGCAGTTGAGGCTTCCTCATTGGATGTTTTTTCCGGCAAAGATAGATTTTTGAAACAGTAAAGGAATTAAGGATGATGGTGAGTGTTCGGGTTCTTGACATGTTGTCTAGGAGAAAACACCACTTCTGACAATATGTTTGCTCAGCAGAAACATGCCAATCTCACACCAGGCCTGGTAAACTAGATTTGGTTCTGTTTTCTTGAAGACACTTGCTCGGCGGATAGATTCACTATAATGATTCAGCAACTATTACACGGGATACACAGCTGCAACTGCCTCACATTAAAAGCAACGAACTAGACACTGGGGGAAGTGATAGCCTAGTGGTATTATTGCTGGACTTTTAATCCAGAGACCCAGATAACGTTCTGGGGACCTGGGTTCGAATTATGCCACAGCAGATGGTGGAATTTGAATTCAATAAATATCTGGAATTAAGAATCTCATGATGACCATAAACCCATTGTCGATTGTTGGAAAACCCCATCTGGTTCACTAATGTCCTTTAGGGAAGGAAACTGCCATCCTTACCTGGTCTGGATTACATGTGACGCCAGACCTGCAGCAATGTGGTTGGCTCTGAACTGCCCTCTGGACAATTAAAGATGGACAATTAATGCTGCCTCATCAGTGATGCCCTCATCCCATGAATGAATAAAGAGAAGAAAATATTCAATGGCTCTTAGCCATGTGTTCTACATCCCTGTTTTCTACACAGTATCATGATTTCTTAAATCATTATCACAACCTCCAGGAATGTTTTGTACCAAGAGTTGTCCTTTATCCACCTACTCTTTAGGTTTCTGTTACTACGACAAGATCATTATGTTATCTGATATGTATCTTTGCCTGCAGCTCACCAGCAGATTTACATATACATATGTACTGCAAACCTGAGAGATAATCTAACTATTTCCCCGTGACATTCAATGTTTGCAGCAAGATTGACTTCCCCAACCTCAACATCCTCAGTGTCAGACAAAAAAGAAACTGAAAGAACTGCGGAAGCGGGAAATTGGAAACAAAAACGGAAATTGCTGGAAAATCTCAGCATGTCTGGCAGCATCTGTGGAAAGAAATCAGAGTTAACATTTTAGGTCCAGGGACCCTTCTTCAGAACTGAAGCATTGTGTCAGGATTGACCAGAACCTTACTGGCCTAGATATATAACTTCTGTGGCTACAATATAAGGTCAGAGGCAGGGAATTCTGTGATGAGTGACTAATCTCCTTTCTAATTCATATTTTGAATCTCCCCCCGAAGGGTGAGGGTGGGGGCTTCGCACAAGTAACCTCATTTGGTGAAAGTGCCTTTTTAGATGTGTACCATCCAGACCATTAGTGGGATTTGCAGATCAAGCAGCAGCTCAGATACTCTGATCTCAGTGAGACCAGTAAGGCAGATAGTTTTTTTTTACCGACCAATTTACACTTCCCAAATGTACCTAGTCAAAACATGATTGCAGGAACAGCAATGGTAAGTCCACACTGCGATGGGTTGGAAGCCTCTGCTTAACTAGACAGAGATGATTGGGACCAGTAAACGAAAACGAGAATCAATGAGTGGTAGTAGACAATGGGCAGTGGGTTACACTGACAGCCCTTCAAAGGTGGAACTGTGATAATTGCAGAACGATTGGAAGTTCTTTAAGGCTCTGGGACAGGTCAGGGTTAATGACTACTTCCATGCAGAGTGTAGCCAGTGCCATGGATGCATATCCTTCAACAACGTCAAATAGACTCTAGATGCTGAGGTTTCTGCCACCTCTAGCAGGAATACAGATAGTTTCAGCTTGGCCTCACAATCACACTGATCTACGTTAAAGTGTACTCCAGCGCTGGCAGATTAAACTGTGACTGGGACGAGAGAGGGGTGAAGATGAAAATGGAGATTCGACTCAAAGCACTTGCGTTTATTCTCACCCAGAGCTCTCCTCTCCATCAACACCCCTCAATCTGCCCATTCTGCCCACAACCATGTCTGTGAGCAGGTTGGCCACTCACTGTTAAACACATGTGGCCCCCAATATCCCAAGACATCATTTGAGAACGTCTCAGCATTTAGAGCAGTGACCTGATTGGCCTACTTCTGCCTCTATTGAAGCCACAACGTTTGCTCAATTTGAAGCACATCTGTAGCTCTATTGGTCCTGTATCTGGATCTTTCCCAACAATACATAAGAAACATTGTGTAAAGAAGATTTGTAAAATGAGACTTCAGTGCATTGAATTTCCTCGTTTCTGACGTCCCAAACCATTTGAAAAAGGCAGCCAATCCATTAAGTCATTTTGCTTTACTGCATACTATTCTCATAGATTTGTGACATGAGATCTATCTACTATAGATAGGCTTTAAATATTTATTTGAACTTGCACAATACTAGCATTCATAACATCAAAATTTTGAATATAACTTGCATAATTGGAATAATACAGCACTATGAAGGATATTATTAAATTGGAGATGGTTCTGAAAAGATTTACCAGGATGATGCTGGGAATGGAAGGTTTGAGCTATAAAAATAGGCTGGATAGGCTGGGGCATTTTCCACTGCAGTTCAGGAGATTGCGGGGTGACCTTATAGAAATCTATAAAATCAAAAGGTGAAGAGCAAGGATCTTTTCCCTAAGGTGTGAGAGTTCAAAACTAGAGGGCATATTTTTAAGGTGAGAGGAGAAAAATTTAAAAAGGACATGAGGGGGAGCTTTTTAACATAGAGAGTGGTTAATGTGTGGTAAGAACTGCCAGCTGAAATGGTAGATGACGACATGATTACAACATTTCAAAGACACTTGAATAAATATATGTATATGAAAGGTTTAAAGGGATATGGGGCCAAATGCAGGCAAGTAGGACTAATTCAGTTTGGGTGTATGGTTGGCATGGACCAGTTGGACCAAAGGGTCTGCTTCCATGTTGTATGATTCTATGACTCTATGACTCTAAACCAACTGTTAATATTGAATATCCATTGGTATCTTTTCTTGCGACTGACTTAATTGCGGTTATGCTTCCACCCTGGTTTCACTGGCAAGTTTCAGAAAGCCAAGGAAACATGTGGACCCAATGTAAATAGCAAACAATATGACACTATCACTCCAGTTGAGAGGTGAGTCTAAAGAAGTTGACACCTGCCTCTTTAGAGGGATTGTACGCACACAGCTAATGCAGGCTCCAGCAAAATGAAGAAGTTGGACAGTTCAAGTCTCCTTCCTAATATGCTGTGATAAACAATGCCCCCACTATCATCACACCGAAATCCATATGATTCTCAGGATCAAAATTCAGGAGTAAGGATTGGGAAGAGTTTGCTACAGACATGCAAAGTTCATGGTGGGTCATAAACATTTGCGTCGGCCAATTGGCCCAAACCTGTCTGAAGTAACATAAAACAAAGTGGCCTAAAAATGATTATTACTTCAATGTATGTTGGAGAACACAAATGAAGTTTAATGAAAAATGATGGAACAAATAGCATGAGGAGCCATTTTACTTATAGAGTGATAACTGGAATAATCAATCAAGCAAGTCAATATCAAGAAAAGTTTAATATAAAATTAGATGAAATGATTAGTACAAAGATAAGTTTTGATGTATTGGATATGCATTGCTCATTGCTAGCACCTTAATTTTTATTTTGGTCTTAGATTCCTTCCTGCTCAATTGCAATGAACAAAACTAGAAAACACTGCAAAAATTGTGATGTGAACTTCTGTAGAGCTACTGCAGATCAATATTCTGACTACAAAGAATCACATTCAAATTTCCTGAGCTGAGGGAATATTTTTATGTCCATTTGCCTTCTTTGCTGCCAAAGTAGACTTTAAAAGTAAGAAATTATTTTTTACTGTTAAAACAGTACAAAGTGGTGTAGGTCACAGTTGATCGCCTTGTGATATTTGTGATATGTTGGTGATATTTGTACCTGTGAATCAGAAGACTGTGGGTTCAAATGCCACTGTAGCAAATGAGCACAGATCAAGACTATTACTCCAGTTCAAAACTTAGGGAGTGCTGCAATGTCAAAAGTGCTGTCATTGGATGATATGACAAAGGCCTTGCCTACCCCCTCAGGGGGATTTAAAGATCCTGTTTTAAAGAGGGCTCTATCCCTGGTGTCCTGACTAATATTCACCCCTCAATCAATATCATAAAACTGCTTATCTGGTTTCATCTATTTGTTGTTTGAGTGAGCCTGCTGTGTGGAGATTAATTAATTCTTGTCTTATGTTTTAACAGTAATTCCATTGGCTGCAATGCATTTTGGGATTTCCTTTGCTTGTGAAAGGCATTATTATAAACACATTAAAAATATCTTCACTAATTTGTGCATATCTCGGTGATGGAATCTGATTTGTGGTGTTTACCGAAAAAAATATAGATAAAAGATTCAGAAGATTGTAATGCCAATTTTCAGGTGCGTCAACTGATGCTAAGCTCACCAGGAACATAGATGCCATGACACATCAGGTTGAAAGACCAAGCCAAGTACTCCCTTGGGAAACATTTCCTATCCCGGCCTTCCCTACTTTGCCAATTAACATCCCATCTGCCCTCTTACCCTGAACCAGAGACTCTTCACATGACCATCTGAATTCCCCAATGTATAATCATAGACAGCTTTACTCAATAGATTAACAATACAGAAAGGGAGAATTTACACATTGATGACCGGAATAGTCAGTCTTTGGAACTGAACAGATAAATTCTTTCATTCTAAGGAGAACAGATTATATAAAATGAGATGCAATCAGGTATATCCCTGCAGTGAAATGAAGTAAAACAACACATGAAACAATCGGTCTTCATGACTTTCTAAGAATTCTGTTGGAAAGATGTGGCAATTTCAATGTTGTTTTATCGTAAGCTGTAAAAAGACTTTGTCAGACATAATTGCTTCTATTTATCATCCTACAATAGAAGAATATCAATAGGTTTGTGATAAGCTTAAAGACTCTCTTGCATATTCACTTGAATGCAGGGATATTAAAATTTCCATTAAGATGGGAAATTAGAGCGATGAACAATTAAGGTCAGGAATCCCAGAAAAATGGGAAGATATCCGAGGAGAAGGAAATGGGAGGCAGGTTGCATGGTTGGAATTGCAGGGAGGTGTTGGGAGGTAACAGAAGAATCATGGAAGGAGCTGAGGATAGCAATAACAGAGTTTAGGGACATTTATAGGTCTGTAGATACTATGGTGGAGAATGACACAGAGAGGTTGAGGAGCTGATAAAGGAATTTGGAAACATCCAAGAATTAAACAGGCAGTTCACAGAGTTGCAGTTGGGCCTGCAAAACAGTCCTGCTCCTGCTGGACTACAACTTGTAGAGTAAACACAAGTTAATTTTCTTATTTATTGGCAGGATGTAGATATTCCCGGCAAGGACACATTTATGGCCCATCTTTAAATGCCCCTGAGCAGGTGGTGGTGAACTGTTGTGATATTTCTTAAATTCACTCACGGGATAAGGGCATCACTGACTAGGCCAGCGTCTATGACCCATCAATAAATGCCCAGCGGGCAATTGAGAGTCAACCACATTGCTGTGGGTCTAAGTTACATGCAGGCCAGAGGGTGAGATTTTCATCTTCCCTAAATGACATTAGTGAGCCAGATGATTTTTTTTTCCTGACAATCAGCAATGGTTTCATGGTCACTATTAGACCCTTAATACCAGATTATTTATTGAACTGAAATTCCACCATCTGTCATGGCAGAATTTGAACCCAATCCCCAAGACATTACCAGGTCACTGGGTTAATATTCTATCAATAATCTGTGTTTTATAGATGCAATCTGTATGTTATAGGTGTTCCCACAGTGCTGTTAGGAAGGGAGTTCCAGGATTCTGACCCAGCAACACTGAAGGAATGTCATGCATTTTCAAGTCAGAAAAATGTCTAACTATGACAGGAATCAAAGTGTTCTCATGCATCTGCTGCCCTTGTTTTTCTAGATGCTTGATGTTGTGAGGACTGATGTTGAAGAAGCCTTAGTGTGTGATTGCTGCAATGCTTCTTACCGTGGTGGAGGTAGAGAGAGTGAATGTTTAACGTGGAAGTTGGAATGCCAATCTACTGAGCTGTTTGTTCCTTCTTGGTGTCATGCCTCATGTCTTGTTGGAGCTGAACTCATTGAGGCAAGTGAAAAGTAGCTCTTCATGTTTGACTTCAACCTTGTAAAAGTGGAAAGACGTTGGGAGTCAAAAGAAGAATTACTCACATTGGAATATGCAGACTTTGACCTACATTTCTGTTCACAGTATATATGTAGCTGAGTTTACCATGAAGGACCCTTCTTCTCAACTTCTCCCCTTGCCTAATGTATGGTGACCCTCCAGTTAAACCACACCAGTCATCTCTTCTAATGAGAGAACCGCTTATGGCCCAATACAGAAAGAGCACGTACTTACACCGTGCCTGTTTCAAATCAACTAAACAGATAATGGCTTATCCTCTGTATTATTTCTCAGGATTCTGCCTCAACTAATGAGAACCAAGCACACGCTTTAAAATTTGAACAAAATTTGGCAATCAACTGTCAATCATCATTAACAGGTGCATTTTCCATGGCACTGCCTTTACAAATCACAGTCTGCTTATCAAACAATCAGCACTTTCTGCTCATAAATGTTGTTTTCCCTTCACTTTGGTATTTCTTACAAATTATCCTGATAAATGCAAGGTAAAAATCTTCAGCGCAATGTTTATTTTTTCAGCAATGCTAAAATAAACGTAGTGAAGGAAATACTGACTCTATGGAGTGATAATACCTCCAAATACAGATTATTATTATCGTAAGCATTAAAAGAAGGAGGAGGAGCTCTTGTGGTGCATCATCATCATTGTCAGTCCCTTTCAGTGGTGTCACTACCTCTAAACCAGGAGTCTTAGGTTTAAGTCCTGCCTGCTGCAGAGGTGTGTAATAAAATCACTGAACAGGGTATTTAGAAATATTAAAAGAAATAGGTGAGAACATTGTAGATTCCCTAAATATAGTCTTTCAAAGTTCTCTTGATTTGGAACATTTTTGGAAACTCATAATTTAAACTCATTTCTTTATAGATGTGTTCAAGTGTCTAATTAGGAAATCATTAGAATCCATAATTATGTGAATGTTTTGAAAATTTTCAGTTGATCAGAGAGAACCAGCATGGATTTATAAAAGTATGTCATGTCTGATGAACCTGACTGAATTTTTTGAAGAATTAACTAAACTAGTGGATAGAGATTGTCTATGAGCAGTATGTATACAAACTTCTAGACAGAAATTGACAAAAGCCCTCATAAGAGACTGTTTGTTAAAGTTGAAAGCCATAAAATTAAAGACAATTTATTGTTTGGTTAGGAAATCGGCAGAGTTGTAGAGAACAGAGAGTATTGATCATAGACAGATCATCTATTGGGCAAGATATAATTAGTTTTGACCATGGAGCCTCAAATATTAATCATTTATAGCAATAGCTTAGATGATGATATAAAAAGCCACATATCCACATTTGTTAATAACACTGATGGGTGACAGTGTAATCAGTGTACACAGAAAAAAAAACTATGAAGTGATATTGCTGGATTAAGTGAACCTATAAACAATGTAGGAAATCTGAAAAGCTATTTGGACCATATAATAATACAACAGTATATTTTATAAATACAAGGTGAAAAGCTAGAAACAATGGAAGTTTAAAAAGGTTTCTGGTCTACTAATTGTTAGAGAAAATTTACAGAAATAATAATTTTAAGAAAATGAAAGAGAAGTGCATACAAAAAGACTAATAGAATGCAAAGATAACACAGTGTGGAGCTGGAGGAACACAGCAGGCCAGGCAGCA
>NC_063337.1:101654884-101766914 GCF_021869965.1 Rhincodon typus | reverse complement strand
CTGGCCTGCTGTGTTCCTCCAGCTCCACACTGTGTTATCTCTGACTCCAACATCAGCAGTTTTTAATATCTTTAATAGAATGCTGACCTTTGTATCAAAAGAATTAGCATACATGATGAGGAAGTCATACTTCAGGTACACGAAGACCTGACAAGTCCACATCCACTGCTCCTTGCCATTTCTGGGCACCATACCTTAGAAAATAAAGCTTGCCCTGGAGGAATTTCACCACAGATTTACTTTCATGATATGGGAATTACAGGGTTTAAGCTATTGGGAGAGATCCTTTTAGCTACTGTATATTCTGAATTTAGAAGCTAATGGTGTGAATTGTTTGAAGTCTTCGAGACATTAGGGAGACCATAGACAGATTGAATGAAATGGTAAGTTCTGAAAAAGAGTGACTGGACTTGAAATGTTAACTCTGTTTTCTGTCCACAGACAGAGGTTATGCATTTTGGTACGAGAAACATGGAGAGACAATATAGACTCAATGATAAAACTTTGAGGGGAGTACAAGAGCACAGGGACTTTGTAGTTCAAGTACATGATTCTCTGAAGGTGGCCAAGCAAGTTGAAACAGTTGTTAAGAAGGCTTACAGGATCGTTAGGTTTGTAAATAAAGGCCAAGAGTATAAAAGCAAGGAAGTGATGCTACACTTCTACAAATCATTGGTCAGATCGAATTTGAAGTACTGTGCTCAGTTCTGGGCATCCTATTTAAGAAAGGATGTTTAAGCCATGGAGACAGTGCAAAAGAGATTTACTAAAATGATACCTGGAATGAGAGATTGTAGATATATGGAAAGATTAGAAAAATTATCCTTATTAGTCCCTGTGGATAATTTCTGAGGCACCCAGATAGCCATGGAAATGTGAATCTGGGGGAGTGAGGTTTGGGGACGAGTTGGGGGGGGTGCCATGGAAGGGGGATAAAATATTGGTTGAAAAAAATACATGGTTATCTGGCACAGTATGTAATTGGTTGAATTCAATACTTGAATAAGCACAGATACTCAAAAGTAACTTCCTATGTGGGAAGGAAGTTTGCAAAATATGTACTAATGAAAGAATTGTCTCAAAAGGATCACCTTAAATTGAGGGTACAATAAGTAAAATGAAAATTAAAGATGTTTTTAATATTTAGGACTTCTACTTATTTCATCTGTGAGGCACTTTGGTTTAATTAGTGTTATGCTACAGATATAAATCAGCTTCAATTTACAATGAATTATATATCAATTATTTCCACACAATTGGACAGCAGTGTGTGTCCAACACAGCCAGGGAGAGAAAGACATCTCATTCACTACTCAGCTATGGAGAATATGAAATATTTCAGGCTGATTTCTGACTGTGTACTTCGTTTAGGAGGAAAGATTAAATCCAATAAATTCAGGTAGTGCTGTCATGTTAGCCTATAATAGGAATAAGGGTGCCTTTTTTTAAACTTTCCATCGTATTAAGAGTGATACAAAATCAATATAACTGAGTTGATAAAAAATGTTTTTTTTCATTTGTCTGTTATATGTTAAATAAAAGTTTGTTACCTTAAATACCAAGCTATTCACCTGCGTATTTTCTGTAAGCTTAGTAAAGGTAAGATCAGATGGAGAGTAAAGTAAGTTCACAGCAGTGACTGGTGAGGTAAAATATAATCATATTTCATTCAGACTTGTGCACTTGTTAAATGAGTTCAATGCTTAAGTAATAATGGTCACACAATATGGTAATGCAGTGACTATTTAATGTGAAATGCAAATAAAATAATTAATATTCAAGAAATAACAATCTGAGGTAATCACATTTCTTTTCTTATTGAAAGCTATTTTAACTTAAAACCTGGAATTATATCCTGTTTGATTGATGTCTCTTTATTCTTATGCTATGTGAAGTTTATACGCATGCATACAATCGATAGTAATTTTATTCCACAAATTAGAATGTTTTGTTACAGCTAGCTCTTTAGCAGTGTAAATTCTCACAGTAACCCAATCCATTTTGAAATCTGCTTATAAAACAGAACCATATTATTCTATGCAACTCCCCTGTAACGGGTTCACAATTAGTTAAATTGGGATGGTCATAATGTTGTCCAATACATTATTCATATGTGTCAAATTGGAAATCCAAATATAGCTAACCAGATCTTTAATTAGTGAATGACAAAGAAGGAATACAGACAATTATTGAGCAATTGATCACAATGCTCACAATTTGAAGCATTATGCATAAGTATTTTAAACTTTCTGAATGTTTGTTGGAAAAGTGAATAAAATCAAGGTACATAAAAGGAGATAGAAATTAAAAGCAAAATACACAATTACACCATTTTAATTATTGATATGTTTTTCGTTAGTAGATGCGTTAGAAGTAATTACACATATTAGATGCATTTACATTATTGTTGATAGTCTGTGAGCCTTTTACAACTAAAACGAGTGCATGGTGAAAGAAGTGCATCAACAGCAATATCTGTTATCCATTTCTATTGGACACTCAGGTGTTTATCATAGGAGTGAAGTGTTGACCCCGTCCCAAGCTGTTAATCCTAAATTTTCTTCATACTGCATTGTAATAAGGATCAAGAGCTAGGACAAATATGTAGCTGAGATTCTGTATCAATACATTTCAAATAATTTGATATGTCCCCAGCAGTATAACGACAGCATGCCCCAGTCTTGTTGATCTTAAATAATTAATTGGATCAGTAGATATTTTCATCCAAACATGGGCAAGTCTTTGCAAACATTTGTATTACCAAAGGCATTTTTATGAGTCACCCTGACCTGATAGCTAACTAATTCTGCTTGGTAGAATAAGATTGAAGATTTTTATGAAGTGAATGAAGCCTTGGAGATTGCTCAGAGCTTGATGACTTCTGAAGTTGTAATGGTTCCACGTTATACTTCGTCACAGAGTCAGCTTGAGTAGACAATTCCCTAAAGAGCACTTCAATGATCTTCTCTGCTTCCTTCTTAATGTGCAGTTGTTTGAGTAGAAGTTTAAATTCAATTGACCTAGTTCTGAAATAGCAAAGGAAGCTCTTTGTAGCTTTGAAACAGAAGGGGGTAAATGTCCAAGATGATCTGCAAAAAATGTTTACTGATTGTATTGTTGGAGGACAACAAAAAGGGCTGTCTGCAAGGATGGTGTATCAGCATTGGGAATGAGTGAAAGCAAAGAAACGTTTAAACATTCTATTATTAATATTAATGGTGGAGTTTCTCAGCTAATGATCTCCCAGAAAAGTAAGGACTGTTTTGCAAAGAATCCCTTATGTAAAGAAAAATGTAAGAGAGAGGGAAGTGAGATGTATGCATGTGGTAATAAAAACTACATTGAAAGCATCATTGGTAAGTGAATAATTGGCCTTCTCTACATAACAGTGTTATTTTAGAATTTAGAATTAGCTTTATTGTCACATGAGTAAAGTGAAATGTCGATATTTACAACACCATCTTAGGTACGAAGGTACCTGAGTGCAGATTATTAAGTGCAAATTTTTAGAGAAAAATTAGAAAAATAAAGAAAATCAGAAGTCCAGCGTTACAGATCATGGAATTAAATTAGAAAAATAAAGAAATGAAAAGTTCAGAGTAACAGCTTTTCCAACCCAGTGCAGGCCGGCACCTTGCCTCCAGGCCATGCCAGACCTGAACTCTGAGGCCATGCTGGGCCAAGAGACCCTGCACCCCTGAGAGACTGACACACTGGGCTGAGAGGTCGCTGAGGCTGACAGTTTAAGTCTGCGCGGAGACCAGTACATCGCTGAAGTCACCCAAGGTTGGGAGGCAAGAACAAAGCCGGAAAAAAAGACCATGATAAGGGATTAAAAAAAGAAATGAAATGGACAGACCGTATGACATCTGGCTGAAGTCCTACTCTGCCACCATCTTGAATTAGCATGTCCCTTCACCACACAAGTTGCAACAGCAAGAGGGGAGGGGGAGGGGAGAGAAAATAACATCATCTCCTCAGATTGATTAGAAGCAGTCAATAAATTCTAGCCTTATCAGAAATTCTCAAAAATGAATGAAATAATGAAGAAGGCTTCAATGCATTAAGTTACAGTGTTATTGCATGGAGAAGCTGTAAACCCAAAACATGAAATAAGTGAGTGAACACTTAAGAAAACAGTGATAAAATTAGTCTTTAGCAAAATTACAAAAGGGAGGAGAGTAAATTCATGGCTCATCTGCATCTCACTCAATTTATTTTTAATCAACTTTAGTAGCGAACCAATGAAGTGAGACTTAAAAGGGACAGCTGACCTACTCTTGTCTTTTCATCACTTCTATCCAAGGCTGATTTAATCTCCAAAATAATGAACATATTTACAAACAGATTAATATTAGGTTCAAAATGTGGTGAAGAAACAAAACAGTAAACTGACTAATTTTTCATTTCTAATATGTTAAACATGCAAGTCCCAAAGCAACTGAAAGAATTTTTTTTTCCATATTAGTTTCCGAAGGTACTTGTCACTTTCAAATTAACAAATACAAACTAGGAATTTTATGTATGTATGTATCCACAGATGTTGCCAGACCTGCTGAGCTTTTCCAGCAATTTCTATTTTTGTCTCTGATTTACAACATCTGCAGTTCTTTCTGTTTTTAACTTTTGGAAGTTCCTGCCTCATATTGTCAAAATTGATCTTACTCCAATTTAGAACAAACTTTTAGATCAGGTCTATCCTTTTCCATAGCTATTTTAAAGTTAACAGAATTAAGATCACTTGCCCCAAAGTGCTCCTTTATTGACACCTCAGTCATTTGCCCTGCCTAATTTCCAAATAGAAGGTCAAGTTTTGCCTCCTCGCTTTTAGGTACATGCACGTATTGAATAAAAAAGTTTTCTTGTATACACTTAAATTCCTCTCCATCCAAGTCCATAACACTATGGCAGTCCCAGACTATATTTGGAAACTTAAAATCCCCTGACATTACAACCCTATTATTCTTATAGATGTCTGATATCCTTACATATTTGCTTCTCAATTTCTCTCACCAGACACTGTGTTCCTCAACATTTTTGAGTGTTGTGTCCTCCTTTGTGAAGACATAACCAAAATATGCATTTAATTTGTCTGCCATATATCAGGAAGACTATGTGCCTGGTAGTGTGAAGTCAAGGCTGATGGATGGAGGGAATACTGGATAACTAGGAAGCTCTGGATAAGAAGAAGGAGGTATATGTCAGGTATAGACAGCTGGGATCCAGTGAATCCTTTGAGGAGTGTAAAGGCAGCAGAATATACTTAAGAGGGAAATCAGGAGGGTGAAAAGGAGACATGAGCCAACTTTGGCAAGTAAGGTAAGAGAATCCAAAGAGATTCTACAAATATATTAATGGCAAAAAGAGTAACTAAGAAGAGAACAGGGACCACTTAAAGATCAACAAGGCTGTCCATGTGTGGAACCACAGGACATTGGTGAGATACTATATATCAGTATTTACTGGCAAGTATTTATTTGGGGGAATAACTACTAATGTCTTGAAAAGTGTCTGTATTACAGAAGAGAAGGTGTTGGATGTCTTAAAGTGCATTAAGATAGACAAATCTCTGGGACCTAATCAGGTATGTCCCAGATGTTGTGGGAAGCTAGGGAAGAGATTGTTGAGCCCTTGCTGAGATATTTGTATCATCAACAGCCATGGTGAGATGCTGGAATACTGGAGAGTGGTTAATGTGGTGCCATTATTTAGGAAAGGTGGTAAGGTAAAGCCAGGGAATATAGACCGGTAAGCCTGATGTCGGTGGTGGGCATATTGTTGGACGGGATTCTGAGGGACAGAATTTACATACATTTGGAAAGGCAAAGAGTGATTAGGGATAGTAAACATGGCTTTGCATTTGGGAAATCCAGTCTCACTAACTTGATTAAGTTTTTGTAGAGGTAACAAAGAAGATTGATGAAGGCAGAGCAGTTATCTATATGGATTCAGCAAGGTGTTCAACAAAGGTTAGATCAATGGAAGCCATGGAAGCCAGAGGGAGCTAGCCAATTGGACACAAAATAGGCTTGGAGACAGAGGGTGGTGGTAGAAGGTTGTTTTTCATATTGGAGGCCTATGACCAGCAGTGTGCCACAAGGATTAGTGCTGGGTCCACTGACTTTCATCATTTATATGATTGATTTGGATGTCAATAAAGGCGATATGGTTAATAAGTTTGCAGATGACCCAAAAGTTGGTGGTGCAGTGGACAGCAAAGAAGGTTATCTCAGAGTACAATGGATCAAGGAGCGGCAGATGGAGTTCAATATAAATAAATGTGAGATATTGCAGTTTGGTAAGACAAACTAAAGCAGGACTTATACAGTGAAAATTACGGCTCTGGGGAGTGTTGCTGAACAAAGGGACCTAGGAGTGCAGGTGCATAATTCCATGAAAGCAGAGTTGCAGGTAGAAAGGGTGGTGAAAAAGGCCAAATAAAAGCTGAAAGAACTGCAGATGCTGTAAATCAAAAACAAAAAGTTGCTGGAAAAGCTCAGCAAGTCTGGCAGCATCTGTGAAGAAAAAAATCAGAGTTAATGTTTTGGGTCCGGTGACCCTTCATCAGATTCAAACGGACCTGAGCCGCAAACCTTCCACACAGAGGGTGGTGCGTGTATGGAATGAGCTGCCAGAGGAGATGGTGCAGTTGGGTATAATTACAACATTTAAAAGGCATCTAGATGGGCACATGAATAGGTGGGTTTAGAGGAATAGGGACCAAATGCTGACAAATGGGTCTAGATCAGTTTAGGATATCTGGTCAGCATTGGCGAGTTGGACTGAAGGTCTGTTTACATGCTGTATAACTCTATGACTCTAAATATTCACACATCATTCTTGCCATGCAGAGTAATTGACCATTACTTCCACCACAGGACACAACCTGATACCATTCCTCCCATCCATACTGCCTGACACACTGCTCCCATGCTCCTGCTCTCCACTCAACTCCAACAACCCTCCCAGCTGCCTTGACCCAACCCTACCACTCCCCAACCAGATGCCCCTATCCCTACCCCCTCATCACCACCACACCCTATATCCAGCTACTCCTATCATAGCTTCCTTAGCCTTTTTCTCTGTCAATATTTCAACAATCCTTTTAAGTAAATGTACATTCAAATGTGTTTTTCTGGTGGTGTTGTCTCTGGCAGCTGAACAATTGGTTTGTAGTTTCAGGGTTCTGCAAGTTAGCTAAAACGAGCTGTCCAGTTTCCTGTATGATTTTATCCCATTTCTGAAGAAGGGTCCCAACCTGAAAAGTCAACTTTCCTGCTCCTCTGATGCTGCCTGGCTTGCTGTGTTCCTCCAGCTCCACGCTGTGTTATGTCTGACTCTAGCATCAGCAGTTCTTACTATCTCCTATATGATTGTAGCTTTTGACTAGCAACTTGCTTTCAGCAATGAGAGAGAGGCAGAGATTTTCTGCCCTCTTCCTTTCCAACCTACAAGTGCAGAGGTGGCAAAAAGATGCTCTTAGTTGTAACCTTCACAACTCACACTAGCCCAGTATCACTAGAACATGAGACCAGCTCACACACATCAGAAGCACAGTTCTTTCTTTAACACCTTTCCTTGTATAGTCCTTTCAGAGGAAAATACAGACATGTCTTTCACCAGGGTTGCTTTCTTTCACTTCACATTGACTCTGATTTTCTGACGGTCACACAATTATTATTCAGTGCAGATGGGACATGCACACAGGGACCCTGCTGGATCTCCATCATAGAATGTTCTGCTGGAAAATTCCCATGCTCCCCTTCTTCTACCACAGGACACAACCCAATACCATTCTTCCCGTCCCTACTGCCTGACACACTGCTGTCATGCCCTTGCTCTCTACCCAACTCCAACAAACCTCCCAGCTGCCTTGATCCAACCCAACCGCTCCCCAGCCAGATGCCCCCATCCCCAACCCCACACCCCATATCCAACTACTCCTATCATAGCTTCCTTAGCCCTTTTCTTTGTCAATATTTCAACAATCCCTTCAAGTAAATGTACATTCATGTTCATATGAAGTTTCATGTTCTGTCTTTCAAATAACATGTCAAACAAAGGCCCTGTCTGCGTCCCACGTGGATGTAAGAAATTCCATGGCAATTTTTAAAAGGTTTTCCCCATTTTCCCGAACAACATTTACCTCTGAAGCAATATTACCAAGAAACAAATCATCTGGTGATTTTCACGATGCTATTTGTGGGTGTGAGCTATGTGCAAATGACTGCTGCAGTTCCTACATTACACTATGAAGGCAGTTCAATGATACTTCATTGCCCTTCATAAGTTGTAATGAAGTGAATTGCATGAAAGAGTGGTGAAAACAAATTCAATATGTAACTTGTAACTGGGAATAGAATACTCTTAAAAAGGAATGTTTCCAGAACTTTAGGAAGAAAGCAGCAGAATGGGACTCACTGGAAATCTTAGCAGTCCATCACAGCATGCTTGATAACGAAATCAGAGGCTAGATGAAATTCAAACATTTATGATTCTATGATTCTAAGTATCTGACTGAATGTCAGGATAACTACTGTTGAGGTGAGGCAAGTTGCTAAAACCAGGTATTGTATTGGCTCCTATCCAGATCATGCAAGTGTTTTGCAGTTGTTTTATCTCACTAGGGATAAAATATGGAATATTTATTTTCAAATTCCTTTATCTGATTTTAGCACCCGGGTCTTTTATGAACTGAAATGGCATCAAAAAGGAAAAGGGACTGACTTAAAGAAAAACACAGCAATCACCTAACCACAGGCTGAGCCAAGCTTCATGAAACCAACAATAAACAAGAACCAGTCTGAAATAGGATGCTAAATAAAATATAAACAGGTTAAGTGAGTAAGCAAAGATCTGGCAAACAGTGTATACTGTGGGAAAATATGAAATTGTCCACTTCAAGATTAAAAATTAATCTCTAAATGATAAGACATCGCAAAATTCTGAGATACAGAGAGATCTGGGTATCCTTAACGAAAAGCTATTATAGTACCCCTACAGTGTGGAAACAAGGCATTCAGTGTATCAAGTCCACACCAACGTTCTGAAGAGCATCTCAACCAGATTCACCTCCCTACAACACTATATTTCCCATGGCTAATCCACCTACTCTGCACGCAATGGGCAATTAACCATGGCCACCTAACCCACACATCTTTGGACTGTGAGAGGAAAACAGAACACCCAGACAAAACCTACTCAGACATGGGGAGAATATGCAAACTCCACACAGTCACTTCAAGGGTGGAATTAAACCTGGGTGTCTGGTGCTGTGAGGCAGCAATGCTAACCACTGAATCACCATGCTGCTAGAATGCAGGTGCAGCCAGCAATTAGGAAAGCTAATAGAATGTTGTGATTGAAAATACAGAAGTAGGGAGGTTAATCTTCATCGTGACAGTGTGATGGTGGAGTATTGTATTCGGTACTGGTCAACATATTTAAGGAATGTTGAAAATGCTTTGGGAATCAGTTCAGTGAAGGTTTACTAAACTAATGTCTGGAATGAGTGAGTTGTCTTCTGAGGAAAGGCTGGACAGGTCTAGGCTTGTATACCCTGGAGTTCAGAAGAGTAAGAAATGTCTTGATTGAAACACATATGATCGTGAGGGGTCTTGACAGGGTAGATGTGAAGAGGGTGTTTCCTTTTAAGGGACAATTTCAAACCTCTCCATGGAAATGCTGATTTTGGGTTACAATCAGATAGCAATGATCTTATTAAATGGCAGACCAGGGTGGAAGGGTTGAAAGGTCTAACCTTGCTCATTTATCACATGTAAATTAGTCAGGTCTGAAGAAATATGTATCAATGGTTTGACTTACACCTGTATGAGAAATCCAACATACTGGAGATTTTAAAAAGAACACATGCAATTATCTAACTTGAAGAAAATAACACAGGTACAGAAAGCTGCATTTCAAGCATTAGCTTTGACAGAACTGTGGAGATGGATTTATGACTGGATGAGGAGAAGGTTTTCACTCTCCCTCTTTGCCATCTGTCAGTAAGGACAAAACCTGGTGACAAAACAAATTGGACAAAGTTCTGAAAACTGAGAACTTAGCAATATGTGCAATGTTCACAAGCTGCCATTGATACAGGATATCCCTAGCTAACCATGGTCCCAGGTTAAAACCTTACACTCTGAGGATTTTAAACTGCAAATTCTTTCATCTTTCTTTCTATAGTGGACATAATCCCCTTTCTAATATTTTTACTGAGGTTTGTGCATTTCTATGTGTTCAGTGCTGCACCTTTGTTATGTTTCTTGGAGTAATAAAATTGTTCTTTCTTTCACTCAAGAAGATCATATAATTGGCTCCCTGTTGTTTCTAGTGAACTAATTAACTGCAATATGATGACAGTGAATTAAGCCAGCATGCTAAAAAAAACACAGATGTTGATGTAGCCAAAAGGGCATTGAAAAGAGGGGAGCTGACTAATTGTACTTCACCAACTGTAACAGTGTAAAAATTGCAACCAACCGTAAGATCTCAGAATAATGCACTTGGTGAATCTCAGTCACTAGGTTTTGTGTCTTATATGTATATGTCTTCAATGACAAAAGAAACAAAAATATACAAGTCCAGAAACATGTTAGTCAGCAGTTGTCTGAAGGACAGATTTATGTTGAGGAATGAGGTTGCAGTTTTCTGTCTTAACAGAAGGACAACCTGACACAAACAGCTTTTAAATAGAATTGTAACTGAAGAGGGAAGAGAAAAATGTAAATGATTGAGCAAACACAGACAGGAAGGATCAGTTTACTGACTGTTGACCAAGTTAGCGCGGCCAAGCAATGCCTGGAGAGCATGAAATATGTTGAGTGAATAAAAAGAAAAACGTAATCATCCATAAAAAGTGAAGATTTAGATAAAGGGAAGGTAAGAAACTGAAAGGGATAACTGGTGTATATTACAAATTCTGCATCAGTGTATCATGACAACTGGTTGTAGCCTCAAACTACTTACAGATGTTTCAAACTCTTAAGTAAAATGTTTTTTTTTAATTCATTCATGGGATGAGAGCATTACTGACTTGGTAGCACTTATTGACCATCCCTAATTGCCCAGAGGGCAGTTAAGAGTCAATCACATTGTTGTGGGTCTGGAGTCACATGTAGGCCAGACCAGGTAAGGATGGCAGTTTCCTTCCCTAAAGGACATTCGTGAACCAGATGGGTTTTCCCTGACAATTGACAATGGATTCATGATCAACATTAGGGTCTTAATTCCAGTTGTTTTTTAAAAATTGAATTTAAATCCCACCATCTGCTATGGTGGGATTTGAACCCAGGTCCCCAGAACATTATCTGGTCTCTGGATTAATGGTCCAGCAATAATACTACTAGCCCATCAGCTCCCTGTTGAAGGCTGGATTGCCAGCTGAGTAGCATACCAGGTCAGTAGGACCATGAAGAATTTGATTTATCCTCTGATGGGATAGACTCTTCTGCTCCACTCATCCTGTTCACTGCGACTTACAGGTAGATACTTCACACTCCAAATGCAGCTGATCCTGTTCTGCATTAGATGGTTCCTGAAGACGGCCCATCATGCCGAAAACTGTTTCACCAATCCATGTTATATGATGAGTAAAGTTGTGTCAGCTAAGAATGTAGGAATACTGCACACCGTATCTTCCTTCTGAAGTGACAGGTCACTCCCATCAGCAATCAACAGGTGCTGGTAAGATTGTTTGAGTTTAGGAAAGTTTAAATATGTTATATCCAGGTGAGGAAGGGTGAATCAGCTCCCGTCTTTTCAATCACTTCAGTTGACCACAACAAAGATTTTTATTTTTTTTAGCTATACTTCTTTCTAATAAAAATGTAGTTACTCAATATCAATTCTCTCGAAAGTTTTCCTGAATGAATGAAGGTGCAGTTATATTATTCTGTACCCCCAAGAAAAATAATAAAGATGTGATGTCAAGCATACATTAATGTGCATGAAGGTAAAAGGATAGTGTCAAGTACAAAAGGAAGATGACAAGATTATAAATTAGGCTGTCTTTGAGGCAAATGTTTTTAACCTGAGACCATACTGATTTAATTTATACTTTGCATCCTCAATGGTAATAAACATTTCAGTTGTCATTTGAGGTCTTGGTGTTCTGATGTTTGAAACCAGTTTTGGTGCAGAGCTTTCGTCATTCTTGAGTAGCTGAAGGAATATGTTCTTTCACTGGTTCCAGACACAAATCAAACTAGAGATAGTAGGAACTGCAGATGCTGGAGAATCTGAGACAACAAGGTGCAGAGCTGGATGAACACAGCAGGCGAAGCAGTGCTGCTTGGCCTGCTGTGTTCATCCAGCTCTGCACTTTGTTGTCACAAATCAAACTCATTTGCTCTGCTGAAAATAATTCCCTGAAATACAGCCTGGAATATATATTCCAAAGTCTAAGTTAATTGTTTCCAATTGTTTGATAAATACAGACAATGCCTTTCATCTCCAATATGTGAAATATAGCATACATTTGTAAGGCAAAATAGGAGACCAGAATTTCTTCCTGTCTGAGTAGTTGGACTAGTTTTAGTATTTTTTTCTGATAAAAATGTTAATTTCAGTTCAGGCAATTTCATTTATTCCACATTGATTTCACAAATTTTGGCTAACTTGAGTGGTCAGCCAATTGCTGTGGTCATTTTAAGATCAAAAGTCACATGACACCTGGTTATAATCCAGCAGGTTTATTTGAAATCAAAAAGCTTACAGACCGCTACTCCTTCATCACCTGACAAAGGGGCAGCGCTTTGAAAGCTTGTGATTTCAAATAAACGTGTTGGACTGTAATCTGGTGTCGTGTGACTTATGACCTTGTCCACCCCAGTCCAATGCTGGCGCTTCCACACTGTGGTCATTCTAAGTCAGTGTATATTATTTTCCCCCTGTTTAAATCATTTTAGTTCATGAAAGTCCCAGGATTAAAATCAGACAATGAGATTGTATTGACTGAAAACACTACATGGTATGGCAGTACGATGAAACAAATGCTAAATTAGAATGATAACAAAATGAAAAGCATTGAGTTATCCTGCTGTGAATAGATTATGATCTAAGAAGCAACTCAAAGCATCCCTAATCAGCACTCTGATAAAATATAGTAAGTATCAATAATGATTTGCATGACTTAGTCTGGATGAAAAAGTAAACTGTTAAATATATTTCAGAGACTTATAAATGTAATGTGTTGCGTTGAGGTACATTCAATCAGTTTTGTTTTTGCTGTTAGGGTAAACCTTTTGTTTATAAAGAAAGTAGGATGCTCTAATCTGAGGTAAATATACCGTTAAGAAAGTGCGGCGTAAGCTATTTTCACTCAGTTCTCCTTTGATTGGATGTGATGTGTTAGTCCTGTGATTTGTAGTCAATCTACAAGCAGCAGCAGGAGAGATTTAGTTTTCCAGTTTACTCAATTTGTATCCAGTCTCACCTTCAAATAAATAACTCACATTATGGTTTATGTCAAAGAGTAGCAACAGTGCAGTGGGTGTATTCACAAGCTTGGTCTATATCGCCCTAAAAAATTTGCTTATATCAAGAAAAGAATCTCATAGACCATTAGACCAATATTTAGCCAACCACCTCAGTTCTGATCTGACTTAGCCCATGTTATGCATTTCAAATCACAAGAATATTCCTATCACAAAAATCGACATCGTATAACTGCAAATGCTTTCTGTTTTAACAACAGCACCTTGAAAGGCATTGATTTGAAAACAGGCTGACAAGCCTCCCTGTGGTTCTCCGTGGTTGGACTAAATTACTTTTAAATCAGATAAATTTACCCTCAATTGTCCATTGATCAACCTTAACTCTATGCACTCTGAAGGGCAGGCACGGCACTGATTAGGCAGAAAAATTTATACTTTTTGAAAGGTTTTCCATGATACAAGTGAAAAATACCAAATGACATTATTGCGTTTAAATATGACAAAGACCACTGCTTCATTAAACTCATGATGTACTGAGAAATAGGTCATTGGACATTATTACTAATCAATGATGTTTGCCAGTTCTATTCCTTTGCTGTGTTAAAAACAATTAGGAATGGCTCTTGTTCAGCTCCAACAATGCCCAGCTATGACTAATTAATACGTACAATCCCTAATTTTTGGAATATTACAACTAATTATTAGCCTTCAGGTTGTACATCCACAAAAGCATAGCAACTGTAATTAATTACAGCTATTCTCCCCATTAACTATTATTTTAATGAGAGTAGAAAATACAAAATTGGTGGAATTGTCATATCATTCAAACATATTTCTATATTGAGTTATGATTTATGACTAACTTTAACAATGTTTTATTCTCATGTAATTATAGTGGAGCTTCTAATCAGCAATGAAGTGCCTAAAAGATGTCACTGAGCTCAACAGAGATAACAGCCTGAATTTAGTAGTGGTGACATGGTGGCAGCACAGTGGCTCAGCGGTTAGCAGTGCTGCCTCACAGCACCAGCGACCTGGGTTCAATTCCAGCCTCGGGTGACTGTCTGTGTGGAGTTTGCACTTTCTCCCTGTGTCTGTGTGGGTTTCCTCCCACAGTCCAAAGATGTGTAGGTTAGGGTGGATTGGTGGTACTAAATTGCCTGTAGTGCACAGGGATGTGTAGATTAGGTGGGTTATAGGGGGATGTGTCTGGGTGGGATGCTCTGAGGGTTAGTGTTGGCTTGTTGGGCTGAAGGGCCTGTTTCCACACTGTAGGGATTCTATGATCTATGACAGTCATCCCAGTCATGAACCAAAAAGCTAGAGGCAACATTAGCAACTTCTTTGTCTGTCCAACTGTCTTTCTCTCTCTTTGGGCTCTATCCTATCATTTACTCCCTACCCCACCCACCTCTGCATATAAACTGACATTTTCCCAGCCACCATCAGTTCTGACGAAGGGTCACTGGACCCAAAATGTTAACTCTGTTTTCTCCTTCACAGATGCTTCCAGACCTGCTGAGCTTTTCCAGCAACTTCTGTTTTTGTTCCTGATTTACAGCATCCACAGTTTTTTCAGTTTTTAGCTAGAGGCAATCTGTTCATGATCATTACTGGGAGAACTACAATTCTATACCCATTGGGCAATTACTTGCCTAGCATCAGGTCTTCTGTCCATTTAAGAGTGATTGCTATGATTGATGGCAAGGGGATATTACAGCGGGATGGCTCCCATTGCTACCGATGACCTCTGTGAGCAACATGGTACTCAATCAGGAACCCATCCTGAGGCCTTGAGCCAGCCATTAGCTATTACTGGGTCATCTTTCAACATGGCATAACCATCCAGCCAATGCCAGGAGAATATGAAAGGAGGCAGGCTAAATCCTTTAAGCAGCCCATTACTGGCTACATAAAGGCCTTAATGGGCCCCCATGCAGTGATGTTCTTGATATTCCCCAGCCCTGACTGAATCCAAGGGACGACTTTTTTCCCCACTCACTTCTCAACCTGAGGAGTTGTAACTGTGTATAAGAATGGTACTGAACACAATCAGCAGACATCCCCACTTCTCACATTGTATTTGGTGAGAGGTTATTGAGGAAACAGCTGGAGATGGTTGAGCTGAGGACACTATCCTAAGGAACTGCTGTCCTGGGAGCAATAGTAATTACTTGTGTTAGGTACAACTCCAGCCTGTGGTGCGTTTCTTCCTAACTAACCTAAAAGTTGCTCTGGCTCCTTGGTACAATATTCAGCTAAATGTTGTCTTGGTGACAAAGGCAGTCATGATCACTATGTCTCTGGAACTCACCTCTTTTGTTCATGTTTGAAGCAGGCCTGCATTGAGGTCGAAGTCAAGTGGCCGTGGCAGAACAAAAACTAAGCATCATAGAGAAGCTATTGCGCTGAGCCAGCACCACTCATTAGCAGCATTGAGAAAACTTCCCATCACTTTGCCGATGATTGAGGATATACGGCTGAGACAGTCATTGGCTGGATTGAATCAGTTCTGCTTTTCTGGGGATAGAACATAACTGGACGATTTCTCAGATAACAAGGTGTAGAGCTGGATGAACACAGCAGGCCGAGCAGCATCAGAGGAGCAGGAAAGCTGACGTTTCGGGCTTAGACCCTTCTTCAGAAATGGGGGAGGGGAAGGGGGTTCTGAAATAAATAGGGAGAGAGGGGGAGGTGGATAGAAGATGGATAAAGAAGATAGGTGGAGAGGAGACAGACAAGTCAAAGAGGGGAGATTGGACCTAGTAAAAGTGAGTGTAGGTGGGGAGTTAGGGAGGGCATAGGTCAGTCCAGGGAGGACGGACAGGTCAAGGGGAGGTTGGGGCCCCCTCATCCTCACGTACCACTCCACTAACCTCCGGATCCAACGCATCATCCTCCGATACTTCCGCCATCTGCAATCCAACCCCACCACCAAAGACATTTTTCTTTCCCCACCCTTATCTGCTTTCCGGAGGGATCACTCTCTCCGTGAGTCCCTTGTCCGCTCCACACTCCCCTCCAGCCCCACCACACCCGGCACTTTTCCCTGCAACCGCAGGAAGTGCTATACCTGTCCCTACACTGACCCCCTCACCCCCATCCCAGGCCCCAAGAAGACCTTCCACATCAAACAGATGTTCACCTGCACATCTGCTAATGTGGTATACTGCATCTGCTGTTCCAGATGTGGCCTCCTCTACATCGGGGAAACCAAGCGGAGGCTTGGGGACCACTTTGTGGAACACCTACGCTCGGTTCGCAACAAACAACTGCACCTCCCAGTCGCGAACCATTTCAATGCCCCCTCCCATTCCTTAAACGACATGTCCATCCTGGGCCTCCTGCAGTGCCACAACGATGCCACCCGAAGGTTGCAGGAACAGCACCTCATATTTCGCTTGGGAACACTGCAGCCCAATGGTATTAATGTGGACTTCACAACCTTCAAAATCTCCCCTCCCCCTACCGCATCCCAAAACCAGTCCAGCTTGTCCCTGCCTCCCTAACCTGTCCTTCCTCCCACCTATCCCCTCCTCCCACCTCAAGCCGCACCCCCATCTCCTATCTACTAGCCTCATCCCGCCCCCTTGACCTGTCCGTCCTCTCTGGACTGACCTATCTCCTCCCTACCTCCCCACCTACACTCACCTTTACTGGCTCCAACCCCGCCTCTTTGACCTGTCTGTCTCCTCTCTACCTATCTTCTGCTCTATCCGTCTTCTATCCGCCTTCCCCTCTCTCCCTATTTATTTCAGAATCCCCTTCCCCTCTCCCATTTCTGAAGAAGGGTCTAGGCCCGAAACGTCAGCCTTCCTGCTCCTTTGATGCTGCTTGGCCTGCTGTGTTCATCCAGCTCTATACTTTGTTATCTCAGATTCTCCAGCATCTGCAGTTCCTACTATCTCTGGACGATTTCTCACTTTGTCGGGCGAGTGTCCATTGATGTTTTTGTACTGGAAATGCTTTACTACAGATAGAACTAGTTTTGCAGGACATGTCTTAATACTACAGTCAAGATGTTGCTCAGTGCCTACAACAGTCTTGTGGCATCATGTGGAGCGAATTGCATTGTCTGAGGAGGAGCATTTATGAAGGTAAGCACCTCAGGAAGATGGCTGGATAGATCATTCACTTGACACTTTCCTCCTGAAAATGGTTGCAAATACTTGTCTTTGTCCAATGCATTTATTTGTTCAAATAATCATAGCCCTTTAATAAACCTGGTAAGATGACATTGGATCTAAAGACAGCTTCAGAGGTGACCCTCTTAAATATTTTGGTGGAAGTGGGAGTGATGCTAAGATTTCTATAGATTGCTTGATAAGCAAGTTTCAATGAAAATTCTTACTATTACAGTAATTTGTGCTGCCTGATGACCAGAAAGGTGTCAGGAATAGTAGTGCATATGCTGATATAACAGTGTGGGACAAGTGTACAACTGTTCTGATGCTTTTCTTGTCAGCAGCAAGCGTTACAATTGGGATATTTTTGGAGCCACCTCCTCCAGTTAAGTGTTTAATTATCCACTATAACTTGTGACTAGATGTAACAGGACTGCAAAGCTTTAATCTGTTATGTCGAAGGTGGCATTGTTTACCTAGTCTGTAGCATGCTGTTTCTGTTGTTAAGTATACCTACTATTGCTGGCATATTCTTTTGTACTTTCTATTGAAGCAGGATTGGTTTCTTGACTTCATGGTAAGGGTGGAATGAGGAATAGGTCAAGTTACAGATTCAATACTGCTGCTTCTGATGTCCCATAGTGCCGCATAGATGTCCAGTTTTGAGCTGTAAGATCGGCCTGAATCTCTCTCTTTTTGCATTTTAGTCCTGTCACACAAACGTGGAAAGTGTTCTTAGTGTAAAAATGTAGACTTTTGACAATGCTGTCTTGGAAAGAATATTTGTGAAATGTAGATTGGTGAGTACAATGCCATCTTAGGTTTCTCCATCTTATTGGTTCTCTCAGCACCGTTCTAAGCCTTGTTTGACAGAAATGTCCTCCATGGCTCTGTTAATTGTGGGATTACTAAGCTACTCTTAGCAATGGACGTTGAAGTCCCCAACCTGGAGAACATTCTGTGGTTTTACTACCTTCAGTGTTTCTTCCAAAGGTGTTCTAAGTTATTGTCCATGTCTTGCTACATTTGAAAATGGATTGCTTCAGCTTCTGGGGAATCGTTGAGTACTCTGAAACAGCAGCAAAATCCCTACTTCTGATTTTATGATGGAGGAAGGGTCATTGATAAAGCAGCTGGAGGTGGTAAGATTACACCATTACACCCAGGTACTCCTGAAGAGATATCCTGGAATTGAGATGACTGACAACTACAAGCATCTTCCTTTATGACAGACACGACTCCAACAAGTAGAGGACTTTTCCCCTGATTGTCAACGCGTCTAGTCTTGCAAGGGATTCTCGATGCCGCACTTGGTTAAATGTGGCCTTTGTGTCAAGGACAGTTATTCTCAATTAACCTCTTGAATTCAACACTTGTGCATGTTTGAACAAAAGTTGTAAAAAAGTCAGGAGCTGAGTGGCCTTGGTGAAACCCAAATGGAGCGTCAGTTAGCAGATTATTGTTAACCAATGCTACTTGTGAGCACTGTTGATGATCCATTTGCTGATGATCTCAAGTAGACTGATGGGACAGTAATTGACAGGGTTGGATTTGTTGTGGTTTTTATATACAGGACATACATGGGCTATTTTCCATATTGTTGTTTCGATACCAGAATTGTTGTTGCACTGGGATGGCTTGGTTAGGGGCACTGCAAATTTTGGAACACAGTTGTTCAGTATTATTGCCAGAATGTTGTCAGGGCCCATAGCTTTTGCAGTATGCAATGGATCCAGCAATTAATTGATATCACATGGAGTGAATCAACTTTGATGAAGATGGCATCTTTGGAGCTGGAGATCTCTGAAGAAGTCTACGATGGATCATCCACTTACCACCTCTGGCTGGAGATTGTTGGAAATGTTTCAGCTGGATCTTTTGCCTTAATTTGCTGAAGTCCTTAATCATTGAGGAAGGGGATATTTGTACAGCCTTCTCCTCCAGTGAGAATAAGGGTATTGGAACCTGAAAAGCATATCGATGACTGATTCACATTTTATGTACGAATGTTTGGTGCATGAGATCCTTGAGACTTTGATCAGTTTCATGAGCAAGGAAAGCATCAAATTATTTTTATAGTTCCTGCAGAAGATTGGTATGATTCTCAGCCTCTGGCACTGCGACTTTCTCAGAGTAACTTACCTTTCTGGCAGCAGCTCCATTCTTCAAATTGATGTGTTAGTTCTGGATATCTGTCTAGTGCCCAGACACTCATGGAGTGAACACAAATGAAATGGAGTCACAATATCACAAGGACCACTTTGCCATCAAAATGAATGCGGTTATCTTATTTATGGGACAAATGTCAACATTTACTTTGATCTGTTTGTTACTAAGACCTGGATTCACTTAAGGCTTCACTAGCCAGTACTATTTGCTTTGGTCGTAAACCAACCTGGAATATACTCCTTCAGCTCAATATCTAGCGAATCCCTTGCTGCACTTATGGGAAACTATGAATTAAGCATGTGTCACAATGTCATCAGCATTCTCTCAGTTTTTTCCCTAGCAGAATAAAAGATTGATTGAGTGCCAGGGACTCGGGTTTGATTCCACCTTCAGGTGTTTGTCTGTGTGGGGTTTGCACATCATCCCTGTGTCTGCGTAGGTTTCCTCCGGGTGCTCCGGTTTCCTCCCATAGTCCAAAGGTGTGCAGGCTAAGTGGATTGGCCGTGCTAAATTGCCCATAGCATTCAGGGATGTGTAGATGGGTTACAGGGAAAAATGTAATGGTTCTGGGTGGGGTGCTCTGAGGGCCGGTGTGGACTTGTTGGGCCGAAGGACCTGTTTCCACACTGTAAGGATTCTATGAATCTACGAATAAGGAACAAACCAGTTTATTTTACATGCACGCTAATAAATAACAGAATACAGTTCAAATAAAATAAAAAATCATGACACTTTTTTCTAAAGAAAAGAATATAATGCTGTTCTTCTTCTGTCTTAGCCTTTAGCCCTCAACCAACATCATCAAAACAAATTATCTGGTAACTTCATTCATGGATACATAGATTAGCCTTCAAGTTTCCAACAAACAAGACTATCTGCACATCAACATAACCAGTTAGCCAAGTGGAACTTTGGTCCATTCTGACATGTGAAAGGGACTGTGCATCTGTAAATTCTTGCCTGTAATTCACTATATATCAGTGCCATGCATTTTAAATCATGTAGAAATATATTTGCACGTTACAAATCATAAAGCACTTGTACACAGATGTAATGAAAAATAATAAGCTGTACTTGACCTTTTCTGGAGTTTCAATAAAATATGCCCTCATTTCATACTTCACTTCAAAGAACATCAGTTCAACCTAATGGCGTTCCAAGTAATTAGCTCTTCAGATCTGATCTGATCTAAGACATTTACAATAATTGTAAACAGTTTGCTTTTGCACAGATGACTTAGATGTTAATGATACAATTTCCATTCTGATGCGCTAAAGACACCAGAAGACCTATAGGAGAAAATTACCTATTATTATGCAGCAAGGTATGAAGGATATTAAGGAGGCTGTATAAACTTGGATGTATAAGTTGTACAAAATTTTCTAACTTACAGTTGCAACTTTGAATGAAGTAACATCTCCTCATCACAGTCTTGAATTATCTCCGTCTTAATCCAAAACTGACCTCAGATTTGAGATTTTCAGGGGAAACATTTTCTCAGTACCTACGTTGTTAAAGCCTCTTTTTGTTTCAAATAGATCATCTCTATTTTCTCTAATCCAAGGAAAATAGGCCCAGTCTACAAAATGGCTCCTCATAGACCAAGCCTTCATCCAAGAAACTAGTCCCGTGAAACTCTGTTGCACTTCCTTAAAGAACAAATGTATCCTTTCTCAGGTAATAGGATCAAAACTGAAGACAGTATTTCATTTATAGATAGTGGGAACTGCCGATGCTGGAGAATCTGAGATAACAAAGTTTAGAGCTGGATGAACACAGCAGGCCGAGTAACATCAGAGGAGCAGGAAAGCTGACGTTTTGGGTCTGGACCTTCTTCAGAAACAGTATTTCATTTGCAGCTTCACTGATGCTTAGTACAATTATAGTACAACGTTGTTACTCCAATACACTAACCTCTTTGTAACAAACACTAACATAACTTCCTAACTGCTTGCTTTATCTGCATGTCTATTTCGACTAATTCAAGTATAGAACACCCAGGTCCCTGTAATCTAATGGAATTGGATTGTGTAACAGATGATATTACACTGATATAACCTGGAGAGATCCAAGTAGAGGGATGAGAAGGATCATTTAAAAAGAGACAACTTAAGCAACGTACCAGTGAGCTTTATTTAGTAATCTGTAATGTATAAATGTAAAATAAAGAGTGTTTATGTAGTGAAGAGAGTAAGAGAACCTTACTCTAGGAGAAGAACAAAGCAGACATGCTAGTGACCACAAAAGAGGTAACCTAATAAAAGGAAGCAAACTATAGTATATGTGTAGATACATACAGTTCAGAGACACTAAGGAGAAGAACCAAGAATGCTAACAGAAGGGTTTATATCAAACATTGCATTAAGCATAAATATTTCCCTGTTTTTCACTATTTGGCAATGGGGAACTATCTGGAAATGCAGAGAAGGAAAGAACAGCCAGAAATGAATCATCCAGCACTCAAATCACAACTTGCAACAGCCTACAAAGGCTTTGGAGTATGATGCGCTATCAATGGTGCTGCAGGACAGCTAATTTGATTGTTGGTAATTAAATAGCTACATTGAGTCTTATTAGAGCAGTATTTGTTAATTTACATCCTCCAAAATGGTGTTAGATCCAAGCTTAATTAAGCCATTTATTTTGTTCACAAACTAATTTTGGGATACTTTCTGGCTACATCTATTAATCAGCACAGGCAACAACAACATTGTGATTCAACATTCAAAAAGAAACCTGGAAATGCCAGAAGTCTGAAACTGAAAGCAAAGTAATGGAAATCCATCTGTTAAAATTGTAAACAAGTTAACATTTGAGTACTGCCTTCTTCTTAATGAATGCTAATACCGTTTCTTTTTTTAGTTAATTATTGGTGGGGCAGATTTCTACCATTTCTCCTTTTATTCATGGTTTAGCATGATTATAAAGGGTATCCTCAACAATATTTTTTACTTCAGCTGATGTTACTGAAACATTATTAGACCTGGGTCTATCATTGTTGGATTGCCATTTTGCTCATGCTTTACTGGAACTGTATGTTGCTCAGCAATTCTCGCCAGATCTTCTGAACCTGGTTTGTTCAGAAATTTGAAGTGCACAATCCCACCAAGAGCTCCATCAGTGTGCAAGAGCACTGAGGGGAAGACAAGGCACGACCTCCTTTTTACAACATTAAGAGGAGAGTGGGTGAATCCATGAAATGGCTGAGTAAAGAGCTAAGAGGGAAGGTTATGGAGTGGCTAGTGGGTGAGATGGCTGGTGGGCAGGATACCAATTGAGTCGGATGGCAGATGGATGGCATTTGTTGGCTAGGATGAGAGGTGGTTGTGATGATTGATGGGTACTGCGGCAGGCCAGGGAGGGCACAGATGTGTACTGCAGCAAGTCAGAATGAGTATAGTTGTGGTTAGATGATGTGATAATTGGGTAAGGTATCTGATGGGTTGAGTGATAGCTGGGTGAAGTGGGTGGTGTATGGTTGGATCAGAAGCTTATCCCAAATTGCTTTGGGTTTGGGGGTCTCTGGTCAGGTTGTCAGGGGTTAGTACAGTTGGGAGAGGTAGTAGGGTCAGTTTGGGACTTTTATGATGATTGGGAGATCAGGAAGGATATGGGAGAATGAGAGAGATATTTGGGCTGTGTACTTCAGATGTCGGGGGAAGGGGGGGATTGTTGAGTTCAGAGAAGCAGTCTAGATGGTTCAAGTGGACATTCAGGTCGTTCAGTGTGAGTGATTGGCAGGTCAGTCTGTAGCTATCCGTTTCCTGAGTAACTATGCAGGTAAGTTGAAACCTTCCAAAGTATCCAATGCCTAACTTACAGATACAACTTTGAATGAAGAAACATCTCCTCATCAGAGTACTGAATTATTAACCTCTTAATCCAAAACTGACTCTCCAAGTTCGAGAGATATTTGGAGGCTGCTGGGATCAGGGAATTGCCCGTTAGAAGTTCAGATTTTCTGGGAAAGCCCTATGGAAGTCAGCAGTTCAGGACTTCTGTAGGGTCTCAAAACACATATCGGGTCACTTGTACAGCCTCCAATAATCTAAAGACAAAACGATCTGGGCCTTGGTCATAATTGCATCATAACTACAATCATAATCTTCCTGGATCTTTGTGTTTGTTGCTGTTATGACCTGTTTGAACTCAGCATGGTGAAAGCAGTTGTCAATTGAGGCTTAATTTACCATCTACCATGCTATCTTCATCATAAATATGGCCTGTAGTTCAGTTAGGCTGTAGTTCAGCCTTGATACAGTGTGAGATTAGCTGAAGATTCCAAGTCACACTCCTCCTCCATCGGTTGGATTTTGGTCATGGTTTTGTCAGACAAGAATATCAGCTCTTTGTTACTGTTGAGTCCAGTATTGTTGGAGCACATGAGGTAGTTATCTGTAATGATCATGATCTTCCTCTGCTTTCACTGACATATTTTGTCTATTTTTTAAATCCATGCCTCCAAGATGCTGGAGGTTATCCAAGCAGTTTTGTTAGACATATGCTGCTTGGGTGGTGTCTTGAAATTCAAAAAAATAAAAGTGGACTACTTGGTCTTTGCTATCACTGGAAGTGGCAGCTTTTCAATATCATGCATTTTGGTACAGATCGTAGCACTGACACATTCCCTGTTCCATTCCCCACCAATATGTACTTCATCTTCAAACATCAAAGAGAAGTTCAGTGAAAGACAATAAAACCATAGTGGTTTTCCAGAGTTATTTCCTTGGAGGTAGTGAAGAGAAGATATGCCAACTGGTATGGAAGGGTTGTTTTATGAACAAAGTTTAGACAGGTTGAGAGCCTACTCATCGGTATTTAGAAGAATGAGAGGTGATATTGTTGAAATATACAGGATTCTTAAGGGGCTCGACAGGGTAAATGCTGAGAGGATGGTTCCCCCCACAGAAGAGTCCAAGACCATAGGGCATAGTCTCAAAATTAAGCGGTGCCAGTTTAAGACCGAGATGAGGAGGAATTTCTTCTTTCAAACGGTTGTGAGTCTTTGGAGCTCCTTGTCACAAAGAACAATTGGGTAACGCCCTTCCTGGGTATATTTAAGATTGAGATAGATACTTTCTTGATCTTTAGGGGAATCAAGGGTTATGGGCAAAGGGCAGGAAAATGGACATGAGGGGTGCCAGATCAGCCATAATCCTGTTGAATAGCAGATCATGTTTGAGGTACTGAACAGCCTATGCCTGTTCCTATTTCTTATGGCTTAATGGTTCTTTAGAACATGGACAAGATCATTTTGGAGCTTATCATCAGTCATTGCTGTCGTAACTACTGCACCCTCACTGCTTACAATGTCGACGATATTGCCATGCCTTGCCTTGAATTTGTCCAAGCATCTGCCACTGCAGGTGATCTCCCTACAGCCCAATGTCTGTTCTAGGGCAACTCCCCTTTCCTGCAGGATTGGACTGGAGATGGAAACAGTCTCTCTTGAAGCATATTACTGGAGCTTCTTCAACACTGGGATAGGCAACTGTTCTCATTCTCTTCCTTGCTGCAGAGAATGCCTATTGTTCCAAGACATCTAATTTGTGTTTCATAATGGTGAAAAAGCTCAATGGCAGCATTTCCACTCCTTCAGAATGTCTGCTATCCATATCAAGTCATGATGTTCCATTTTCTGCATCAACTTAACTATCTTTCCAGCGGATAGTATTTAAAACTTTCTCACAGGTGTAGCCATCATTGCAGGATTTGCACATTCTTTACAGGGAGATCTCGGTATCAAATGTTGGCTTGCCCAGCATGTCATGATCGTGTTGTCTAATTCTGCTCTTATTGGTCATAATGCAAATTTTGAGACATTCAGCTAATCTTGATTTACCAATGTGGACTTTCAGGTTATCACACGTTTCGTTCTGTGTAATTTGTTATTCTGTTGGTGGGAATGGCTGTGACTGGAATTTTGAGTCTTCTAAGTTTGACTCATTCACTGTTATATCAAGTGATTAAAATTCAAATGTAGTCTATTGACTGTAATGCGCTGGGACATCCTGGGACTGTGAACAGTGCTACTTAAAGGCAAGTCTTTCTTCTTTCATAATTGACATAACTCTGCTTACACCAATTAGTAAGCCTTGATTCTTCCTCGTTCACTGGCAGAGTGTGTTCCAATGCACAATGCTCTTTTACTCAGTCTGATTAATCCAGACATTATCAGCTAAAATATGGAAAGGATCAAAGTGACTACATACAGCAGGAAACCAACTGACACAGGTTCTTCCTAAATAAACAAATATTAACGGCTGTTGTCAAGGAACACTGCAAGTCAGGAACAGAAGCATTTTCTGGAACAATACTAATTTGTCAAGTTCAGAGATCTTTAAAATACAAATCCATCCCTTTGCCTGAGACAAGAGGAACATACGTTCTTATACGTTGCTTGGTCTGCTTGGATACAAAGTTCTCTGTGTATGATCATCAGAAGAAAGCAATGATTTCTGCCCTCCACTGAATTTTTTTTTACCATTTTACAGGCTCCTGGGCTGAACATAAATAGCTCAGAACAAGTTACTGCATCAACGGAAGGGCAGATAACTGATAATGTGGCACATTAAGAATTTCGCACAAAGGTTAAAGCTTATCAGAAAAGACACAAACTCTCTAGAAACTCTAATCTTGGAGATATATGTAAATGTATCCTGTCCAAATGATCAATAACTGGATAAGAACTGTTCCTGGAGTTGCTATATTTTTGTTTCTTATCTACAAATATAAACCAGATGAAATGCAATTTTAAGAATTAAACAAATAACCCATTGTTTAGTTCATGTAGCAAAACCAGAGTTATTACCTTATTTAGTTGCTAGTTGCACTGCAACTTTAGCTTAAAGCATTTCAGTTTTGCAAAAATAATGTTTATCATTTCAAATTTCAAGATTTACACTGTTAAAATCTAAAGGAAAAAATACCACTACTAGTGTTAGATTCTACTCTTATCGTAGAACCCCTACAGTGTGGAAACAGGGCATTCAGCCCATCGAGTCACACTGACATTCCAAAGAGCAACGCAAACAGAAACGCACCCCTCCCCTACATTTCCCATGGCTAGTCCACCTAGCTTGCACATCCCTAGACACTATGGACAACTCGGCATGAGCATAAACTGCATATCTGTGGACTGTGGGAGGAAACCTCCTCAGACATGAGGAGAACATGCAAACTCTGCACAAACAGTCACCTGGGTCTCTGATGCTGTGAGGTAGCAGTGCTAACCACTGAGCCACCATGCCACCCCTCATTATGTGCTTGTGTTTTAGTTCAACATTATTTCAGTTTAACTCAGATTGAGTCTATCTGTCACATTGGCAGCAGAGTCAATAACAGTAATTAAAGAGATACATTCATTTGAAAAGCCATTTGAAAAGGTAGTTGTTGATAAGAAAATGAGGAGGGACAATATAAAATAAAAGATGCATTTCTAAAGAGGGTACAGTAACAAGAGGAATTTGTCCCTAAATCTTTGAAGTATGGCAGGTCAGGTTGAGAAAGTAGTTCAACAAGACAAATAGGATCCCAGGATTTTATAAATAGAGACACAAAGTACAAAAACAAGGAAGTTATTATGAACGATTATAAGGCACAAGTTCACTCCCAATTAGAGTGTTACTTTGAATTCGATGCAGTACACTTGAGGAAGATTGTGAAGGCTATACAGAGAATTTATGAGATTTATGAGAAATATTCCAGGGAAGAGTGACTTCAGTTTCGTGGATGGACTAGGGAAGCTGGGATTGTTCTCCTTCTAGAAATGAAAGTTGTGAAGAAGGGGCCTGACCCAAAATGTCAGCTTTCCTGTTCCTCTGAGGCTGCCTGGCCTGCTGTGTTCCCCCAGATCCACACTTTGTTATCTCTGACTCCATCATCTGCAGTTCTTGCTATCTCAAGAACAAAAGAAAATTGATTCAAGGTCATTGGTAGGAGAACTGGTGATAACAAGAAGAAATACGTTTTTACACAGTTAGTGGTTAGGCTTTGGAATGCACTGCCATAGAATGTTGTGTTGTCACATTCATTTGGCCTTTTAAAAGGGAATCGGTGAAACATCTGAAGAGGAAAAATAATATGTACGGCTACAGGGAGAAGGTGTGGGATTGGAATGAATTTAGTTGCTCTTGCAACTTCATTCTTGCAACTTGCGGAGGGCAGGCTGGAAGAACTTCTGTGCTGTAACCATTTCATGATTCTGTGGGCTGGCATTTTCTGGCGGTGGTGTTTCTCACTATGCTGCCGAAAATATCAGCAGAAAATACAGTCCCACTGCTGATGGCTGGTTCACAGCCAGTTGAGACTCTCTGGAGTGGAACTTACAACCTCATCTGGGAGGAAGTCCAACTTGGGAGAGTTGCAGGCCAATCAGATTATGATGCAGTCTAGTTTTAAGTGAAGCACATAGTTTTAAGTATTTCTAGCCTTATATGATCCCTGCTGAGAGGTCTAGCTCTTCAGCAACACATTTAGTGCCATATACATGCTTCAGTCAAAGCAGCAGGCACCACATTGACTTCAGAAGCAATAGACACGGGTCAATCATACTTGTAACCCCATGGTTTGTTCTTAAGGGGGTCATTGAATTTTATGTTTTAGGAGCAGGGTTTTTATTTGTTAAACAAACAGCTCTTTTCAAATGTCCACAGGTATTTTATCAATAAATTTTCAGAATTCTTTGAGAAGGAAACAATTCACGGTATCACGGCAGCACAATGAAGCAACTGCCATTACTGACTACACTGTTTAAATTTGGAGTGGTTAACTTTTTTTATTCACTCATGGGACATGAACTTCACTAGCAGGCCAGCATTTTTTTTTTCCATCCCTAGTTGCCCTTGACAAGGTGGTGGTGAGCTGCCTTCTTGAACCGCTGTAGTCCACCTGCTGTAAGTTGACCCACAATGCCATTTAAAGAGGGAATTCCAGGATTTTGACCCAGCGACAGTGAAAGGACGGCGATATATTTCCAAGTCAGCATGGTGATTAGCTTGGACGGGAGTTTGCAAGTGGTGTTGTTCCCATGTTTCTGCTTTGTCCTTCTAGATGGAAATGGTTGTGGCTTTGGAAGGTGCTGCCTAAGGATCATTGGTGAATTTCTGCAGTGAGTCTTGTAGATAGTGCACACTGCTGCTACTGAGCGTCGATGGTGGAGGGAGTGAGTGCTTGTGGATGCAGTGCCAATCAAGTGGGCTGCTTTGCCCTGAATGGTGTCAAGTTTCTTGAGTGTTGTTGGGGCTGCAATCATCCAGGCAAATGGGAAATATTCCATCACAGTCTTGACTTGTTCCTTGTAGATGGTGGACATGCTGTGGGGAGTCAGGAGATAAGTTATTTGCCACAATATTCCTAGCTTCTGACCTGCTCTTGGAGCACTGTGTTTAGGTAACAAATCCAGGTGAGTTTCTAGTCAATGGTAACCCCCAGGATATTGATGGTGGGGGATTCAGTGAAGGTAACACCATTGAATGTCAAGAGGCAGTGATTAGATTGTCAAGACCCAAGTAATGTTTTGGGGTCCTGGGTTTGAATTCTGTCATGGCAGATGGTGGAATTTTTATTCAATAAAAATCTAGAATTAGGAGTCTAAAGATGAACATGAAACCACTATCAGATTTTTGTACAAACCCATCTGCTTCACTAATGCCCTTTACATAAGGAGAGTGTTGTCCTTCCCTGGTCTGGCCTACATGTGACTCCAGACCCATGGCAAAGTGGTTGGCTCCAAATTGGGATGGGTAATAAATGTTGGCCTAACCAGTGAGACCCTAATCCCATGAATGAATTAAAAAAAAACACTAACTTGAGAAAACAAACGCCAGTTTTACCGCATGAGAAGAAGGTGCTGATGGGTTCGCACTTCACTGACACAGCAGTTAATGTCATTCTTAATTCTCCAAGCAGGCAGGTGGACTCTGATTGGTCAGGGTGTTACCACAGATTTGCAACAGAAATTGGAAGTCCCCAACACTGCTCTTCTATCCAATGAAAAATGTACAATGTCTGCATGAATATCTTTTCCCTACATAAAACAGAGTCCTGTGGGTTAATATATGTAGCTTCTATCATGCATAAATACATCACGCTGTGAGCCTGACAGATAATCTTAAATTGGTTTCTGGTATAATTCTTAGCATGGCCTGGATTATTTAATAAATATTGTGCAATAGCAGAACCACATCAAATGAGTTCTAAGGTTTACCAACACAGGCAGAGTAGGCACAATCACCTGTCTGCCTACTGTGAATAGTCAATGGGATGATCTATTTGATATGGTGCATCAGTTGTTGGAATATAGAGCCTATATGTGACATTTAACTGGCACTGAAACTAATATATCACATCACTCGTTTGTATGGCAGGCAAAGCATCTTTCTGGCTCGATAGCAACATCCTTTCAGTGAAAGAAAGAAACAATTATGGGAACCTGCAAACGGAAAATGACCCTTGCAATCCTTGTTTGAACCAGTTCAGGTATTTGACTTAATAATATGCTGCCATATTCGTGATTCCCAGCAGTTACCATGTAAAATAAAAACAGATATTACTGGAAATACTTAGCGGACAAGCAGCATGAGAGAGACAAAAATAGAGTCATTGGACAGAACATTAGAGGTATGTTACATCTCACTAGGGTAACACACTGGAAATTAAGCCTAGCTATTCCTGGAGTAGTAAAACCAAAGATTTTATATAATTTCCCGATTTGCATGTCTTTTATACTCAGGTTTACAAAAAAAAAAATGGAATGGGTTTCTGTACTGAACAAGAATTACTATTTATCACAAATAAATAGATTCAAGCTACAGGCAAACCATTCTGAACCATTGACATATATACTTCTACTGGATAAAACTCTAACCCTGTCATAAATCTTCTCCCTTTAAACACATACAGAGAGATACTAACATGCACAAAGAAAATATGGCTGTCATGGGTGGAGAGGAAGTTTGGGAAGACAGTCCAATGGTCCCTGTCCACAGAGTTCACTGAGATGATGGTGTTGACTTGGCAAGAGCTTGCTTCCCCAGATACTTCCACCTGCTTGCAATTAGGCACAATGCAACTTGTTCCCACTTACATCATCTCTTATTATTAAAGAGCCACAGCTTATAGCTACTGATGAGGAAAATAAACTGGCTCTCTTCAGGCATGAGGCAGTTTATATTCCTGACAAAAGACTGCTTCTTCCTTTCCAAAGGTCCAATTGCTTCTGACCCAAAATCTACACCCACAGCTATACAGTTGCCCCAGAGTCAATCACATAGCTGTTGGCAGGCAGAATTCCTTTGTCATCAAAAACTAGTCATCAATTCCCAGACCAATCAGCCACAGATTACCATCCGAATCTTCATTCAGGCATCCCTTAGTTCTAGCTTGTTTGTGACTAGAAACACCTACCAAACAGCAGTGTAAACTTTACTTGCAATCAGTCTAAAAATGCAGCAATCCTTTCCACAATCCTTGATTTTAAAATAGTCCTTTACATATTTCCATCCACAATCAAAAATACAGAGAAATAAAAAGATACGGTCTTTACAAGTAAGACCAGAGGCTACAGGTATAAATACAATCTTCCCTGCTACTCCCTGTAGTTGCATATTCTACATTCTAACCGTCTCTAGTTAAGCAGGTTTCTCATGAATTCCCAATTGATTTATCAGTGGCTATATGACATTTATAGCCCTTCACTTTTGAAAGCCCTACAAGCTGAAATATCCTTTCTGCATTGACCCTGTTGAACATCCTCATCATTTTAATGACCACTGTCCAGCCACTTCTAAATATTTTCATGCAAAGGCTAATCCATTTGTTACAGCTCTGTTTTTCGAATTTCTTCCTTAATATCACGTCTCGCTTTCCTTTTGTGCCTCTTTATGACTCAAACATTGTTTTAACTTTGTCTTTGTTCTTCCTCCAACTTTGCAGCACTGGATGCACTCCACTCCATTCTAAGTTGCTTGGAGATATTTTTCTATGAGAGAGACTTCATTGATAAACACTAGTTGCATTTTTTGAAAATACAGCAACGCTTTTTTCTAAAATTATCTGTGCTGGCTATTGTCTGCACCTAATTATAAAGTGGATGATGTTTATCCAAACAGCTAGATCTGCATAACAGTACAGATAACCTTAAGCCATGAAAGTCACATTGCACCTGCATTGTAGATTAAAGATAGCACACGTAATGTCTCAATGACAAGTCTCTATAAAAAACAGTTTTTAAAAAAAATTCAGGGGATGAAAGTATTTCTCACTGGGCCATCATTTATTACCCACCTCTAGTTGCCCTTGTGAAGGTGGTGGTGAGCTATCTTCTTGAACTGCTACAGTCCATGGTTGCCATTAAGGAGGGGAGTCCCAGGATTTTTCAATGCAACACTGAAAAAACGATGATGTGGGTGGTGAGTGGCTTGGAGGGGAACTTGCAGGTATGGGTTCCCATCAATATCCTTATATAGTGCTTTTATCATAATGAAATATCTAAAATAATTAACACGCGTATTATAAAACAAAATATGACGTTCAGCCACAGAAGAAAACATTCAGACAGATGACCAAAAGCTATATCAAAAATGAAGGTTTTAAGGAATATCTTTAATAAGAAAATTAGGTTGTAAGGCAAGTAGATGGGACAGCATACCAGAACTTGGAACTTAAGCAACTGAAAGCCAACAATGGTGCAAAAATTTAAATCGCACATCTGAAAAGAAGTTAGATTTAGAGGAACTTAGACATCTTAAAGCGTTGTAGAGCTGGAGGAGAGAGGGAGCTGTGAGGCCACAGAAGAATTTGTAAATACAGTGCAGAATGTTGTTGTAGCATTGTACGTCTTTCCTACTGGCTGGAGAGCTGGACAGGCAGTCACAGTGGGAAGGCCAAATCAGGCAGTTAGGAGGTCATGAGCAGCTCATCTTTAGTTATCTAGATGCTGTGGCAGAAGCCCCACCTACTGACACTTTCTGGTCAATCAGAAATTGGCATCTCTAATGCAAAACAAGGCTGCTAAGGAGGTTGTGGTTGCTACTGGAAAGCCACTACTTCCTCCACTGAAGTCCCAGGATGATTTAGGATCCAGGCCACAGGGAGATGTGCGAGGGGCAGGGCAATATCAGGGCATGGCAATATCATGGCATGGTATTTGTGGAGAGGGGGCTGCAACTAGGTGACAGGCAAAGAAGACTGACTCTCCTCCACCACTCCCCTTCCCAATACCCAGTCCTCAACCAGGTACTGATTGCCTTTGATCAAGGCACATCTCCTCAGGTGAGAAGTATCCTTTCTAATTTGATCTGTTGTACATGCCTCACAGTGACAAGTCTACTTCCACCTTTATTATTCCAAGTGGTTGCTAAGCCCTTAACTAGCCATTTATGGCTGTCAAATGACATGGTACAAGAAAGTCGACCATGGATTTTGTCACTTAATTCTGGTGAAGGTGGGGTTCAGGTATGACTCCACCCCATCTAATTAAATGGATTTTCCACCCATAAATACAGCACCAGTGATAGCAGAAGGATTTATTCAAAGGTGAGATTTTTAGGCCAGTGAGCACAGGGGTGTTAGAGAAATGCAGCTTGGAGTGGGTTAAGACAGACAGCAAAATTTGGATAGCCTCAAGTTTACAGAGGATGGAATACTGTATACCAGTTAAGGATGTTTTGCAATAGTAAAGTCTAAAGGTAAACAGGCAGGAATGAATATTTCAGCAGCAAATAAACTGAGATAGGGCTTAGGTTAGTAAAGTTACAGAAGTGGACATAGGTGGTCTTAGTGATGGCATAAAGATGAGTTCAGAAACTTATCTCAGGATTAAGTCTGCAATCAAAATTGTGAATAGACTGGTTAATCTCAAGCATGTGGCCATGGAAAGTGATGAGTTGGTCATTATAGGGGATGGAGTTTAAAGCATATATAACCTAAACAACCAAAACAAAACAGAAGTAAATCAGAAAAGAAAAATATATCAATGTTGGGCTTCATTTTAGGAAAGGTTTGAAAAGTAATTATGTTTTGGAAATGGTATTGAGGATTAATTTGTGTTTTGATTGGTTAATTAATTCTTTTCTTGAAATATCTTGGTTATCAGCAAAGACTAAAAGAGCTGGGATTTGAGGCTTGAAAGAAACAGACTTAGGAGTGATTCAATTATGATATGCAAGATATTGAAAATAATTCACTGTGTTCAAGTTTATTCAGAGTGAATAGGTAACAGTTATCAGTTTTATGACTTTAATGCTTTAGAAATATGACATTTCATTTTGGGAATTGAATTTTTGAATGTGAGATAAATGGTCTTGAACTAGTAAAATCCTGGGCAGTTAAAATACAAGTGATGGTCCCTGCTCAAAGTCAATAGTCTAGAGACATGTAAGTAATAAATAGTAGGAAGTCCTGGCTTAGCTTTGTAATGGAACCAGATTGCAGCCTGGGGAAATTGGGAAGATTGTGGTTATCTCTGGGACAGAGTGGAATCTTCCCAGTCCTTGAACAATGTGACTGTGTAGAGAAATTTGAGAGAATCCTTACTGACAAGTTGCATTTTCCAACTAAATTCCAGGCATTGATGGCATTCTCATTATTGAGCAATCAGACCTATTAACATAGATTATTGCTAATTATCATCCTTAATATTACCTAATCTCACTTCATTAATGTGCTGTTTCCCATCCTATCACCTGTCAGTCAGAAACCCCAAAGCTAAGAATTACCAACATAAAAATCAGAGTGGGTAATTGCTGAGGCCAGTTTGCCATTTGCTCCTCTATCTTCAACATCTAGCACCAGACTACGCACAGCAGGACAACAGCAATCAATGAGGAGGTGTGCTTAGAGTAAGGGGCCACTCAATTAAGACAGAGACTAGGAAGAACTTTTTCTGAGGGTAGTGAAGCTGTGGAGAGATAAATATCTTTCCTGATTTGGTGTCATTGGGAATGAGTGCTGCGAGATCCATACTTGAATAGGGGTATCCATATTCATAATGTATTGAAGGAGTGTCAGATGGTTCACCAGCTCAATTCTGGTAGAAGAACCACAAGTAAATCTCAAAGCTTAGGGAATAGTGGGAAAAGCAAGGAGAATCAAAGTGAATCCTAAGAGCTGTGGCACACCTCTTTTCAGTCCCAAGAGAATTGAAGATAAGTACAATATTCTGTTACCCTTAGGTAATTACATGGTTGGAAATAAGAGGAATGGAAAGTGGTCTGTTAAAGTTTTGTTTAAAATCCAAGTATTTATGAAATGTAGTGTTACATTAGTAATATGGCTTTGTCTAACTCTTGTGCAATAATGTTTCTTTTTTCATTTCAGTGAAAGCTAGGAATTCAATTTTCCTTTTAAAAGTTGCTGGTGTCCAGATAGTGGTCTTCCAGGTTAGTTTTAATTACTGATGTGGGCCAAGAAGGATGTTCCCAGATCTATTACCTCCTGTAGTGATTGGAACCAGGTGGACCTTGTTGAGTATGATATTCTTGATTGGGGTTGTTAACCTGGGCCAATCAGGAACTTCACAGTTGACAAGATCCACCTGGTCCCAATTACTACACCTCCCAAGTTGGTTTGGATTTTAATCTGTGTTCTTCATCTTTCGCTGATACTCAGTTGATCCTGGAATGGATTGGAAGGTGTATGAATGTCTTACACAAGGCATCACATCATTCTGTGAGTTGAGATTAGAGCATCATTTCTTGCCTGTCACTTCTTCTTTTTTGTTTGTATTGACACATTACCAATAACCGAATGTGTACAGCTTCTGATATTAAAGAACTCAAACAACAGCTGAGTGCCAAGTGGCCCTCTAGAGATTTGTATTTACATAGCAATAACCCGACGACAGAAAACAAAAGTGAAGACAGATTAGCTCAATGCTCAAGTGACAGGCTCCTGTTGTACCGAGTAGGGCAATTTGTTCTTAGCAAGTAGTCTTGACAAACTACTAAATGAAATATCAGCACAAATCAAAGGAGTGTGAAATTGCAAGTGATCTTGCATCTGTAGGAAAAATTAGGCATTGCTCCCAGTTGAGCCTTTTGTGAAGAAACCAGCATTTTAATTTGACAGTGACAAAAGATAAGCTGTCAATGAATGTACAAACCATATTCCATCTGCAGCTATTCTCCAATTTCTGTTCTTTAGACTATGCCACATGTTGATATATAGCAAATCTAATCATTGCCTGATCTGAACATCTTTCAGCTAGTCAAATGTGAAAGAGGTGCCAATTTCTGAGTAACTATCACACTTGCCAAATCAGTGATAGTTGAGTATGCAATGAGCTGTCAGTAATAACACAGTTTCTACTCCACCTGATAAACATATTTCAAGGCAGAGCGTTCAGGAATTCAAAGCCATCAAATACTATCTGGACTAAAAATGCATCTTTCAATACTCAGACAGAGGGTAAATTGATATGCTACTGATGGAAAGGTTCTCCCAGCACAGTTCATAGTTAATCTGTACCCATTGGATATAATGTAGGCAGCATGCTATCTTTGTACTGTCTTATTCACTGGCGTGATTTTTAACATGAAGCCATACGACCATGGTGTTGATATGCTGCATATGTCTGAAAATGGTTAGAGGTCAACGACAGGACCTTAGTCCTAGGAATTTGGACGCTGTGCTGCAGTAATCTTAGTAAGAAGTCTCATGACACCAGGTTATAGTCCAACAGGTTATTTAAAATCACAAGCTTTCAGAGCAGTGCTCCGTCATCAGGAGACAAAGGAGCAGGAGTCTGAAAGTTTGCCATTTTAAATAAACCTATTGGACTATAACCTGGTGTTGTGACTTTTGACTCTGTCCAGCCCAGTCCAACACCAGGATTTCCACATCATGGCAATAATCTTAATGATCTTTACATATGATCAAGGTCATCTTCGAATGCCATAATTCCACCAACCACTTATTAACAATATCTAGCAATCAAGACTCAAACCCAGCATGATTATTGTTCACTTCATCCCCAAAAACCTGTAGCTCAATGACTCTTAACTACAGATCAATAGCCATAATCCTGGTGGCAGTTGTTTGGCCTTAACACTACATATGTCTACTCTTGAGAGAGAGAGACAGATTCCTTTTTGGGTCTGAAACATGGTAGAGTTGACATGTGGTGCCTGCAACGCACACATATTCACAAAACAAAAGGCACCCAGCACAATGAAGAAGCGAGCAAATCTGAAGATCCTACTATTCACTTCACAAGGCTAGATGAAATGAAATTATGTTATTGATGTTTGAATAGAGACCTTCAGTAAACTCCTACATGCAAAGCATTCCACAAAGTACAGGATATTGTTAACATTTCTAGCAGCAGCTTGAACCGAGACAGCCGCATAAACAATTCACAGCTATATGACATTCACTACAGTCACTGGGTCATATGGTCCTTGCCCTACAGGAGAGGTTGTAGTCATGGCAGCATCAGTTGATAGATTTCATTGATAGGGAATAGCAAGAACTGCAGATGCTGGAGTCAGAGCCAATACAGTGTGGAGCTGGAGGAACAAAGCAGGTCAAGCAGCATCAGAGGAGCAGGAGAATCGACGTTTTTGAGTCGGGACCCTTCTTCAGGACTCAGAAGAGGTCCTGATGAAGGGTCCCAACCTGAAACGTCGACTGTCCTGCTCCTCTGATGCTGCCTGACCTGCTGTGTTCCTCCAGTTCCACACTGTACTGACCCAAATTTCATGGATAGCCTCCTTAGTGAAGTGACAAAGTCTCACCTATTGGTCACCACTGAGCTTTAGAAATAAGAAATACACACTGAACACCCTGGACATGTTCAGCCTCCTGCCGAAACCATTTCTCAATCTCCTGTACCTCTTTTAACAGTTTATCTTGCTTTGCATGTCATCTGCTCATTCTCTCAGTTATACTCTAACCCTAGTCAAATGTATACATATCTAAGAGCAACTTTTTTTGCAGAAGCAATGGTGTCAACAAAATGTACTTTAATACTGGCCATACCACTCCCTATAAAATTTTTGAAACTTGAAAGAAGTATCAAAACTGCAGAAAATCGCAGCAACAACTGTTAAAAGTAAACTCATAACTAAACTATAAATCGTTGATAGCTTTGAATAGCACAAGTGCAGAAATGCTTTCTCCTGCTTAGTCCATATTCAGCTCTACAAGCATAAAGAGAGAACACTGATTGGGGCTCCATTGTCAAGGCAGAGTGCATGATCTGCCTACTCTGAATAAAATTATGCATGTTGACGTACTCATCAAAGTGGCAAATATCATTCTTTGCTTTGGAAGTGCAAATGCATGCTGCAGGTGCCAACTTGATACTCTAGCAGCCTTTGTAGTGCACAAAATATGGGCACTACTCAGCCCAATTTGTCACTTATGGAGTTTTTTTTCTGTAATAAGCACCCTGTGTGTACTATATAACAGAGAGATATATTAAGTGATGCTTTGCTCCAAATAAATTTGGTATTCCTCCATTTTAAACACTATTTTGAAGAAGTACTGAGGGTAGTCAGGGCACAGGGGGTATTCTGGATGGGAAGCTTCAGTACCTATCACAAGGTGCAATACAGCTGCTTATGAGTATATGTTACAGCACTTCCCAAGGACATAACCTTTAGCAACTCAAAAGACAATATCGCATTTGAACACCTTTACATCCAAGTGTCTCTCTAACACAAGCCTGATTTTAGTGTGCATTCTAGGTCAAACTGTTCAAACTTTTAATATAACTGCTTTGTTGAAGTGCCTTCAGCCTTGAAGAAAGTGACTTACTGCCACCAAGAGTTAATAGTCATATATCAATTAAAAACTTGGAATACTTTATTTGTTTCACACAATCCAACCAAATGCACTAGAAATGCCACTGATATTGACAGAGATAACCTGAGTGTGGAGTAGATTCCCGTAATGGTCATGGTTTTCATGGAGGTCTGCCTACTTACTTTGGTCTCTGAAAATAAATCATCAATTGTCTCTTGCTAACAGAGAGTTCACTTCTCTATTGCTTTTGTGAAATATGGCAAATTATCGTTCAACTTGAAGCCGGTGCTTTCTGGGAGTCTAAGTCAATTTATCAGAATGCGAGCGAGCAAGTTTGCAGATCGCCCACTCTATGATAAGGCCCACAATTCCCAATTTATCAAGCTGTGGCTTCAAGTTATTCAATCATGACTGAACTGGATTACATTTTTGTGCCTGTTCTCCAAATTCCTTCACATCTTAATCCAAAAAAAATCACAAACTTATTTGAATATCTCCATTAATCCAGCATTCCCAACCATTTTATTAGAGATTATGTATTCTTAGCATGTTTAAAAGCATGCTTGCTCATTTTATCCCAATCTGGCCCTGCTCCAATCTTCAAAGCATGCTCCCTCCACCTTTTCTGTTCTTGATTCTTCCAATAGAGGCAAGAGATTTTCTGAATCTAACCTGTTATATTACTTTATTATTTTAAATGTACCAATTCGATCATCCTTCACCCAACTAAACCGAAGGGAATGAATGCTATTTATTCAAACTGGCATCATATTTTAAGACCTGGTAGAGTTCTGGTGAATCTACACTGCATCCATTCCAAGGACAATATCTTTATTCCTGAAAGGGGTATGTTAACCTTATGGCTAGAGTATGACTCAGTATAACATCAAGAGTGTGAATTCAATCTCCGTACTTGCTGTGGTAATTCATAGAGGCCTTGCTACATTCCCCTGCCCCATACCACTGGATTAAAGCTCCTCTGTGTAGGAGGTAGCCAGATTGACCCTCTCCAACAGGAAGAGATAACGATGCTACTTTGGAACAATGGCTAAATGATGATCATATTAGTTCTGGGAGGCAGTGTCAACATTGAATGTAGTGCTCTAAATGGCTCTTTATAACTGAAGCATGAATTGTACACTTTTTTATTCCAAACCCCTTGAAATAAAGGTCAAAATTATTAATTAATTTTTGATTTGAGAGAAACAATGTCAAAGTTCTGCATCACCATCATGTACTGCTATTTGACTATGTGAGTTCGTCTGCGGCAAAAGATTTAGTTTCGCCATGATTCTGCTGAATAAAAATATTAAAGCCATTCATTTTGTTCTGGATGCAGAACAGCAGAATCAGCTTCCTCAGTTCAGATTAGAAAAACTCAAGAGTTGAGTTTAGAAGCGAGTTTTAGTTCTCTTCTAGACGGTGAATAGAGCTTTTCAGGGCAGACTGAGGAACCAGTCACCTCAGCAGAAATAATTTCTAGTCTGTGCAGTTTCTAATTGAGCAGAACCTGTGCAGAAATCTTCAAGTTGTCAGATCTGTGAAAAGTTTAGGCTCTCAGAACTGTGAAATGTTCATACTTTTAGATCTAGAAAGGAGCCATAACTTTGTATGCACAGTTCATGGAAACAAAACTGGAAGATGTCACTGAAGTCGAAACTTAAAGCATTGGGATAGGAGGTTAATTTCATTGGACCTGAGAAGAGTGTTCAGAAACAGGTTGAAACTTTATTTTGATGTCTGTGTTATTATTTCCAAACCGTCTTCGATATCTATACTGGCTGGTTTGTCTTTTTTTTTCCCTTCTGCTTTTGTATTTAAGAACAGCTTCAGCCTCTTTTGAAGGTATCACAGTGAATAGCCATAACTTAGCCAAATACAAACAAATTAAACGCAAGCCAACTTTCATTCTTGGATGTGATTTGTCCAGTATTACACTCTAACGGCACGTGGTTAAAAACAAACATAAAACTTCAAAAGTACTTCCATGGTTGTAAATTTCTTGAGATATCCTAAGATACTGAAAGGAGCTATATAATTGCGCGGGATGAATTTAAATGAGTGCAGAGGTTGCAGGGAGCCAACCCACCCTCCACAGATAATGGGACATACCCATCTGTACTTAGCAGACCATTAAGTATCTATCAAAGCCTTTAATTAGCTTTAGGTGGGACTTCCATCCCTATCTGAGAGCAGGTCTTGCCTCAGAGCTGGCAGAAATGGTGTCCTACCAGAGCCGCTAGGAACAGTGCCACAATATCCCATCCCCTTCCCCAGTAAGTAATCTACCAGTTTTTAATGGGCAGCTGGTCATTTGGCACAACCTCTCCTCCCTCCTGGAAAAAAATATCGCAGCAATCAGAGGAGAAGGCACATAAATGACCATCAACTGGCCATTCAAGTGGCTTAATTGGCCCATGGGTAAATCTGTTGCCTGATATCTCCTGCACTGTTGGTAAAATGCTCTTAGGGCACAAGGAGTAGACAATGAGGATGGTGCCACCGTCATGGTGTCCAATGTTAGACATTCCTAATTGCCATCCCACACTGGGAAAAAAATTAGCCATACATTTCTCATTCTCCCCCATATGGCAATCCATTAATGCTGACAGAGAAGCATGAAGGAAATAAGATAAAGCCTTACACTGTACAATTCTTCTCACTGGCCAAATTAGGGCTTCGTTCACTTCCTGGGAATTGAGTCATCTAAAAATCGTGAATTGAGAAAGAAACTGACAGAAGGGTGGTTTTCTTATCTCTTGTATGAGTTGCTATATTTTCAATTGACACCAAACCTAATATTTATGAATTTAATTCAAATCAACTCACATCACTGAATGGCCTTAAGCTGTCTATCCAAGTTTTTTTTCTGAGATGACATCAAGTTGACCTGTTCCCACAGAAAAGAGTATCTCTATATTTTATTGCAGCTGGTTAAATTAGGGCAGAATTTTCTATTACACACTGTAGAACAAATGTCACAGGATTTAAGATTGACAGAAATTGTTTTATTAAACATTACAATAATTTTGCTAAGTAAGTAAAGTACGTAAAAAGAATTTTTTAAAAAAATTATTGCAATGCCTGGATTTAGGGTATCAGCAGAGCATAAAACTTACATTCTGGCCTATAGTTTTTTTTTGTTGTAGAGACTGCAGCCAATAATCTTGGTGGTTAAACTCCTCATTTTGCTAGGATAATAGAATGCTAAGCTAATTCTGAAAATAATCTAGAATACAAGAGCAGAGATGTACTGCTGAAGCTGTATAAGGCTCTGGTCAGATCACATTTGGAGTATTGTGAACAGCTTTAGGCTCTGTATCTTAGGAAGGTGTTAGAGGGGATCCACAGGAAGTTTGCAAGAATGATACCATGATGAAGGGCTTGTCGTATGAGGAGTGGTTAAGGACCCTGAGTCTGTATTTAATAGAGTTTGGAAGGATGAGAAGGGGTTTCAACTGAAACTTACAGAATACTGAGAGGCCTACTCAGAGTGGATGTTGAGAAGATGCATCCATGAGTACGAGAGACTAATACCACAAGAGCACAGCCTCAGAGTGAAGGGACAACCCTTTAGAACTGAGGGGTGGAGGAATTTCTTCAGCCAGAGGGTGGTGACTCTATGGAAATCATTGGTGCAGAAGGCTATGAAGGCCAAGTCATTGAGTGTATTTAAAAGAGAGATAGATAGGTTCTTGGTTAGTAATGAGATCAAGGGTGAAGGGGAGAAGGCAGGACAATGGGGTTGAGAAACATATCAGCCATGATCAAATGGCAGAGCAGACTCCATGAGCCCAGTGGCCTAATTCTGTTCCTATGTCTTATGGTCTTATATCACAAGATTCCATTCCAACAATATTGATATCCCATCCAGGCATAATGGATAAATTTTTCTCATTCTTCATGTTTGGAAAGCTCATAATGTAAAATAGATTTTGACATAATTAATCAGGTTCCAAATAGGGTTTAGTGCAAATTCACCATAGCAATGACCAACCCTTTAGAGTTAAAACATGATGAGAGGATGCATACATTATTTTTCACCTTTCCTTGAGTTTAGAAGGGTAAGGAGTGATCAATCAGTGCATTTCAATTGATAAAGCTTTTTGGTACGACAAAGCTGCACACAGTGCTGCACTAAGTGATAGTAAGCAGAGTAATCCTCAAAGAATCTGAAAAAAGGAAAGCTGATGAGGGAAATGGAAAAGTCACACTGCTGTATTAGATCATCTTCCTTTGAAGCTGGCAAACAGATACTTTAGGAAGGGTGTGAAGAGGATGCTATATTCGATATACATCATCTGCTGGCCTTGCACAGGAAGCACTTCATCTTCCAACTATTGCTCAAGAACTTTGGTACTGTTCTCCTTCTTGGGAATCCATCACTTTGATTAAGACTGAAAATTGAAATAATTTTCAATATATCTTTTTCTTGATGTAAACAGCTGAATGTTTTGCAGGGCATTCTCACAAGGCAATACTATACCAATTCTCCTGGTTCACATCAAATCCTTGATCCGGATTTTAATCTGGACATATATCAGTGTTCCTTCATTGAGTCTAGGCTGACATCCTGGAATTGTCTAACAGCATTGCTGGTTTACCTTCACCACATGATCTCCAGAGCTTCTGCCTGCCCCAGCCTTCTTGTGTGCAATCAAAGATGTGGTGCATACATCCCAAAAACAAAATTTAAAACAAGCATTCTGGCAATGTTTCAGTTAGTTTTTCAAGTTTTATTTTTAAATATCCAAATTACACCTTATCTTTATGACCAGAATTGAAATGCATTTCATAATTTTCAGTTGAGGCTTTGATAAGCAATGGTGGATACGTCCCATAAGTTGTGCAAACAGCCAGTTTGTTTGACTTTGAAAAACACTTTAAATGTAACTACACTAATCCTAGTGGAGTGAAATTTCAGTTTGATAGGAAACTGCATAATCAGCTCCAGATCTAAAATAAAGTCAACAATATCATGTATATCACTAAAAAAAAGTCATACTTTTTAACAACATACACTCACTTCTTTAGAAAGAAAATAATATGGTTTCCATATACAGTTATTTTAAAGAGATTTATACCCTATCCGTAACAAGAGAGGGAACTGAGAAAATAATTTTCATAATTATAACCTTTGTTGATTTCTGAAGGAAGTTAGAGTTGATCAACGGAGACCTGCTTCTTACTGTAAGATGTGGCCACTACTTTGTGGAATATTTAAGTGCTAAAGATCCTCAAGGATGATCTAGATGTGAGTTTAATATTATTTTAAGATGAGTCTATTTTATGTCTATACTGTGATGCCATCATGTTAAATGCATTAAGGCTGCACCATGAACATGTGCCTGGAGAATTGGTTAAACCTAATTTTAATTGCCACTTCAAATCCTCACTAGTGCTCCACCTGATATTTAGGAAGGTTTCAATTTGATGCTCCTTCCAGCAGCAGCCAGCTTTTTTTTGGGAGAAAACTTGGCAGTGTTGTCAAGTTCATGCACTTCTCGCTCATCATTCCATGTTCATTGCGGCTAGAGCTGTGAAGAAGACTTTTGAACATTGATACTTGCGACCCTTTGTTAAGACTTCATCAATGCATGGTCAAAAGTTATTGTAGTTATTGTCTGAGGATTTCACCTAAAAAGTGTAAGCTCTGTGCTACTCCAGCTAATTCAATACCTTATACGAATCAGTACAAAAGATTTCCTTGGTATTGCTATGACACGCACAGATGTCATCTGATGTAGGAACAGCACTCTGAAAGCTTGTGATTTCAAATAAACCTGTTGGACTATAACTTGGGTTTCGTGTGACTTCTGACTTTGTCCACTCCAGTCCAACACCAGCACCTCCACATCATGACACAGAGACAGACAACCAAACCACATCAGCCTTTCTACCTCTGTATTCACAACACAGTAAAATTAAACCATTGATGACCACTAAATAGTCACTCCAATGGTTTCTAACCGTACTTTTGAATAGCCAGCCCCTGATTTTGTGAAGTTAATTCCAGGCGCCGGCTTTGTATCTCAAACTAACAAGTTAATTATTTATTAAATACACTGTAACTTTAGCAGAAGAACAATTAAACAACGTGGCAGTCTAATTAATGTCTATGCTTTAAATATATAACATTTGCTTTCAGACTCCATTCATACAAAAGACAGATAAACAAAATACAGTTCATGGATAAATTTAAAAAAAAGAAAAAAGCCAGGTTACTGAAAAGGCTTTCATGATGCACTGTTTCACAAGTTCAAATGTGGACTCCTTGTTTGTTTTATTTTCTGAAATATTGTTCAGGGGTCACATTCTCAATTCACCCAGGAAAAGGTAGCAATACTTCTAACTCTGCTTTTCACTCTTTGGCTTTCCAGAATGTGGTATATCAGATTACACAGGGAGCTTTCAAATCTTCATGCTGCCTCAGCAGCAGCCCAGGAAGAAATCCAGAGAACATAGTACAAAAATAACTCTAATTCTAGTTCCACCCTGACAGAATAAACAACTCTTCCTGAGGCTTCAATTACCATTCAACATCTGCCACCTGCCTTAATATAGGGTCTCTTTCAGACTTGCCAGAACACATTCCAAGGTGCTGACTTCATTAATAGCCAACCTCTGCTATCTGGTTAAACACAATGCTCTTCCCTGGGGCAATTGTGTCTGTTAGAACCATTTTGATCCAGGCTCAGCCTACAATTAACCTCCAGCCATGGCCTCACAAACAAACAAAGCTTATTTGGTCTGTTCTTCTCCTTTACCATAAGCTGTCTCAAAGTCCATGAGTCATTTCCAGCTTGTGATTCAAAATTAATAAAATAATACCATAAAAGTAATGAAAAATCAGCAAGAGTCCTAAGACTGCAGCCATCTCATTAGTATGGCTTTGATCTGGATGAGGACAGGTAAGAGGACATGTGGCCAGGCAGATCAACATCAGCTGTTGCAGGAGACAGGTAAAGGAGTGTCTTTCCTCTTTATATCTAAAGGTGGGCTGGGTGCAGGCTGCTTAGTCCCCTGTCCTGAAATAGGACCTGTCCATGGAAGATGTTTACTCAATTTTGGAGCCTGTGAAGACTTCACTAAACACTGCCCACCTGCATACATGAAGGCGTAGGCTTGTCATCAAATTGGAGGCAACGTGTATTGCTCTGTTTGAAGTAGGGAGCAAGGATGAGAGTCGGAGTACCTTGAGAAGAGGACAAGTGGTCTGTGCCCTTTCTCCACCTCCTACTTCAGAACCCAGCAGCAAAGAATTGGAGACTCTCTTCGTTGCTTGTCAATAAGGAATTGATGGAGTTATCAATCCAAGGTTTTTGGTTTGCCCTGTGTAAAGTAGCAGCTACACAATTCAGAGCGTTGGTCTGGGCAAGTATGTACTCAGTGGACAGTTGTGTCTGATTCTCCAAGTCGGTAACTATTCCATCAAGGTGGATGTCAGCATTAATGATCGAGACATCATGACAAGTATGCTCGAGGTAGATCCCCGAAATCTCTTTTCAGTGTGTGCACTGCCTATGGAAAGATTAACTGAAGGACACATGCTTCTGATTATATCTCCACAAGCTTCCTCTTTGGGGGACGGCTCTTTCTGACCAGCTGAACAGAACTTGAGATTATTCTGCACCCTCTAGCAATGACTGTCACTGTTGGCCTGTCTCCAGCACTTGGCCCTGCTCAGATCTAAGGTGCTGCACGCCTTGCGACAGGGTAGCTACCTATAATCCAATAACCACTGAGATCTGTGTTTCTGCCCTGGTGGATGGTGTGCACGAGTACAACCTCAGTGTTCACCTGACTTTTAAGAGTCTTTGGCTGGTTTGATGGCACCTGTTTATTGACCACTGAATGTTCAGTGTAAGATGAAAAACATAGGTTTGAGCTGACATTGGGAAAGGCTACAAACCCCAAATGGCACAAATCATGATGGCTCAGCTATTGGATACATCAATTCAACATAATTGACCATTAAATGTCCAAAACCAAATCTACTTCCTGATGAGATAGTCGGAACTGCAGATGCTGGAGAGTCCGAGACAACAAGGTGCAGAGCTGGGTGAAAACAGCAGGCCAAGCTGTGATGCTGCTTGGCCTGCTGTGTTCATCCAGCTCTGCACCTTGTTGTCTCTACTTCCTGATGACTTGGTCATAGTGATGGTGGTTGACTGATAAACATTGGCCAGGACATGGTGAAGACTTTGACTATTCATCTTCTCTTCGTGCCATATGAGATTTTGTACATTTGCCAAGAGGCAGACACGATCTTGGTTTAATATTTTACCTGAAAGTCAGCAATTTCAAGGCTGAAAATTCATTCAGTATCATTCTGAAATCATAATGTGCTCAACTCTTTGGGAAGAGATTTGCACTCTGAATCTTTGACAAATTAACGATAGTGCCCACTGCTGGCACCATGTTATAACAGTTAATGCACATTAAAATAGTAGAGAAAGGGATTTCCATCTGATTCTGTCAAAAATCTCACAAAAGCCCATGTCTGAGAGACACAGAGGCATACAATGTGGAAACAGGCCCTTTGGTCCAACTTGTTCATGCTGACCAGGTTATCTAACCTGAAAAACTCCCATTTGCCTGTGTTTGGTTCATATCACTCTAAACCTTTCCTATCCATGTCCCTGTCCAAATGTCTCCTGAATATTGTAATTGTACCCGTCTCTACAGCTTCCTCTGGCAATTTGTTCCACATAGTAATGGGGTGGCATGGTGGCTCAGTGGTTAGCACTGCTGCCTCACAGCAGTAGGAACCCAAGTTCAACTCCAGCCTTGGGTGACTGGCTGTGAGGAGTTTGCACATTCTCCCCTTGTCTGGGTGGATTTCCTCTGGATGTTCTGGTTTCCTTCCACAGCCCAAAGATGTGCGGGTTAGATGGATTGACCATGTTAAGTTGCCCATAGAATCCAGGGATATGCAGGCTAGGTGGATTAGCAATGGGAAATGCAGGGTTATTAGATAGGGTTAGGAGGTTGGTCTGGGTGGATGCTCTTCAGAAGGCTAGTGTGGATTTGATGGGCCAAACAGCCTGATTCCACACTGTAGGAATTCTATCATATACGCACCACCCTCTGTGTGGAAAATGTTGCCCCTCAGTTCCCTGTTAAATCTTTTGCCTCTCATCTACTTATCCCATAAAAGCTTCCACCCTCAGTTTAGATAAGGGACTGTGACTATTTCACAGCAAATTCTTTCTCTTCTCAACTGCAGCTACTTAGTGGCCGAATGCCAAAAAAAAAATGATGAGGCATCATCTCCCAAGGTTCTCCTCAATGTTGTTCTCAGTCCCCAGCTCTACCACCACACCTCCCTGAGGATGAATTCTCTGTAACTTCAGATGATGCACCATCTCAGCACTCACCTGCACTCTCCACCAGCACAGAGACATTTACCTCAATAGGGGCACTATCTAGCTCAGGGTCAGGGTCAGACATGAGTGAGCACACTGACACAACTCCCTCATTGGCACAGGAAGCAAACCTGAGGTCTCTGACATTCAAAGGCCTGCAGGAGGCCTTTCCCCTGTCAACCATCATGGGCACCTCAATCCATATTTAAACGCTGGTGTGTCCATTAAATTGGTGTTCTTGCAGATTGTCCTACTGACCACAAGACAAAATCCCCATTGCCAAAATGTGTATTTTATTTAATTCTGTTTAATGATTCTAAGAGGTCACAGTATCTGCAATGTTAAAAAAAGGGATGTTTTGTCTCATGGAACAGAGAACAATGTAACTTAAATAACTCAATGTTAAATATCCAAAATAGGAAGCAGCAGGCTCCCAGTGAGCAGGTTTTAAAAAGCATAGTGGAAGACACAGTTATTTGCAACTTATTCAGACCGGAATCTGTTCACAATAAGGGCCTGTCTGCCTTGTTGAATAGATCCCTGGCTTTTTCCTGCCCATATTTCCTGCCCACGGACATCACCTTCTCGTTCTCAGAGAAAACCTCTAGGTCTTCCCTCTGCTGTTCTGCCCTTTCACTGAGTGAGGTTATGATGATGTAGGACACTCTTTATCTAGTGTATATTGCAATGCATGACTTGAATGGTCTTGGAGGCAGATTATCATTTTGGTTTAATCAGCACAATCTAATCTTCAATTCCTACTGATTTCAGACAGTTCTTATTTTTTGTGTAAGAGGGTAGTGGGTGTGGCTTTCTACATGGTACCATTCTTTAACCCCATTGGAGGCACCTTGCAGTAATCATGAGAACATCTGTTCAGTTCTCTGTGGTCTCCATAATCTGACCATCAGAAGGTATCTTGCTACCATGGCTACAGCAAGTAGAACATGAGGAGGAAAAGGAAGAGGAGGAGGAGCAGCAGATGTAAGGGAGAAGGCAAACATCACACATATTTCAGTCAAGTTGTCCATGGTTACTTCATTTGACTTCAATTCCAATGTATGCAATCCCAAATCTCACATAAATTTGGAAATTCTGCTGAAGCATGATGTCACTCAGCAGCACAATGAGCAGGAGGTAGCAGAGCAAGGGCAGTCATGGGTTGTGATAAAGGCAGAAGAGAAGGTGAAGGTGAAGAAATCTCCTGACAGCATCGGGTCTGCCTCAAGGTGGCAGTGGCAGTACAGGATTATAATGATGAGTGACACCTTTCTGTGCCTGGATATATCAGTGAAAGGAAGGTGGAAGCATAGGTTGTAGGTGAAGCATAGATCCCACAATCTGTTTCTGTCAGTTGGAAAGCAACTAAAGGTTTGTTTAATGACTCTGTTCCAGGTAATTTATCAAAACAATGGGAGCCTTAAGAAGGGCAGTGGCAGTGATCACCTTTCTGACTACTACAACAATAGAGGAGGCACTCACTGTGCACATCAATAACTGCAGCTGTCTACATTGCACACAAATGCAACTACCAGAAGCAGAATGTGGAGAATGGATAAAGAAGTCTAATGTATGATACTGTGAAGAATAGTGTACAGATGTCGTCAATCAGTACACAAAGTATAGTATCAGAAGCCCAAAAAGTGTCCTGCCACCCTGTTACCCTCTGTGAAGATATTTTTCAAGCACAGCTGTAAAGTAACAATGAGAGATTGAGTAAAGGTGAACTTAGCCAATGGTGTGGGTAGGGTAATAGTGATCAATACAAGGTGGCAACAAAAAACTGGTGGGAAGGCTAGCAGCGGCTGCTGGGTCCACTGTGATCTTGTTGATCAGACTCTGTATTAAGAGCTTTCAGAGACTGATGGCATCTCAGGCAGTGTACATGGTAATGTGCAAAGGGACTCGAGGCTGGCCTACTGCTTCATACTGGTGTTGGTCTCGGCATCGGGGTGGATCCAGGCCCACGCCTGAGCACTTAGCAAGAAGGGCTGTAAAGTTGAACTCGACTTTATTTCCTTACTTTCTATCTTTGTATTCTATGTCTTGGTTTATTTTCTGTGTTTTAAGATAGCACCAGAGAAAAGCGACAGCATACAGCACTTTTCACTGTATTGATAACGAATACATGTAATAAGTGCATGTAACAATAAAAAAAAACACCTTGGTGGAAACACCAAAGGAATATTTACCAAAGCTTGTGCCCTTTTCTAAGAAAGGATATGTTGATATTGGAAGCAGTCCAGAGAAGATGCACTAAATTGATCCTGGAAATGGAGGTATTTTCTTTTGCAGAGATATTGAGTAGGTTGGGCTTGTACTCATTTTTAGAAGAGTTTAGAAGAATGAGAGCAGAACTTACTGAAACATAAGATTCTTTGGGGAACTTAACAAGGTAGATGCAGAGAGCTTGTTGCCCCTGTGGGAGAGTCTAGGACCAGACAGCATAACTTCAGAGTCAGGTGTCAACCACTTAAGTCAGCAATATGGAAGAATTTTTTTTCTCTCAGAGGTAGTCAATCTGGGAATTATTTACCACAGACAGCAGTTGGAGACTGGTTATTCAGCATTTTCAAATCTGAGATAACTATTATTTTAAACAATAAGGGAATAATGGGTTATGGGATAAGGCAGGAAAATTGAATTGAACATTATCAGATTAGCCATGATCTCATTGAATGGTGGAGCAGATTGAATGCACTGAGTAACCTATTTCTGCTCCTGCATCTTCTCGTCTTTTGGACTGTTCCAGCTGAGATCTTTGGGATTTTTGTGAAATTGGAAGAGAACTGCAGATTTATAGATCAGAAGCCCACCAAGGACCCCTGGAACAGTTGGTGAGTAGCGGTTCATGATGTGCCTGACAAGGCTGCAAAATATGTTAATGAAGTAAGGATAAAATAGTTAGTATTGATAGGGTTAAAGTTAAAGTACATGATAGTCTTGAAATAAATGTTATAGTTATTCTTGATTTCTTCCTTGTTGGATCAATAACTAACTATGCAAGCATATTAATTGAATGCTGTACAAAGCAAGAAGATATTGGAACTGAAGACCAGGCAAGATGGTTGCATTACTGTGGAAGCTGGTAGATCCAATTCTGATGGTGAGATAAGAAGGCTTGCATGACGTTGCCCTAAGCACAGCCCTTAGAATAAATGAGTGCTGAAAACTCTGACTTGGGAGGTTCTTTGGGAAATTCTCCCTTGTACATGCTTGACTAAAATATTTGCTTGCCTCATGCAATAGTCATTTTGCACCACAACAGAATTTATAGAACTGGGGAGAGTCAATGTCATGGCTAGATTTGAGCACAAGAATGAGCATTTTAAAGTCGAGGCATTGCTGCGCTTGGAGGCAACATAGGTCAGCAAGTTGAGGGATGGTGTGCAAGACAGTAAGTGATTAGTTGGACATTAAAGGCATTCTGTAATTCAAATTGGCAGAATACTGTGCACAATATTATCTCCTGCTTCGAAACTGAAAGAGAAATTAAATGTTAGTCTTGAAAGTAATGCAATCATTTAACATTCACATTCCAAATAATGAAATGCACAAGAATACTTTTGGCAATAATTTTTAAACATTGGCAGAGGAACAATTTACTCATGATGACAAGACATTGACCTTGAGACAGCTCAATCTCGTGGGTGAAGCTTAATTCACAGAATGTCATCATATCACTATTTATGAAGTAATAGTGGCACCAATGTTAATAGAATCAGCCAGACAGCTCTGAATCATATTATTAGGCTGAAATAAGCCAAATGAAATGATGTGTTATCTGATCTTCAGTCTACTTAGGTATTTTCAAAATGCTGAAGAACAGCACCAAAGGAAACAATGAATTTGATAGTGCTATATACTACAACTTTAATAAGCGAATTTGTATTCCAGTCTTGCTCACAGTGACAACTCATATAAAGGGTACTTACACTCCTCAAGCTTTATAAGGTACCTCTGAAAGAGGTCAGCTTGCCTTTACTGATCTGCAAGGCAATAGAAATGCCAACTCTGGGTCATGAATGCTTCAAACAAACAACATAAAGAATGTAATTCCATTGTGATGGGTCAGCGAGGAGGAGAGGTTATTTATGTTATGGCATTCATTCATTATCTTTCTAAAAGCCTTCTCATAGCATCATACTGCACAGAAGGAGGTCCCTCATCACATTATGCCTATGCTGGCTCATTGAAATGGTTATCCGATTAATTCCACTCCCCTGTTCTTTCCACATATGCCTGCATGCTTTGCCTTTGAAATATTTATGAGATAAAGATCACATATTTCTGAAATCCACTGTAAAGAATTAAGGCAGAGCTTCCCAAAATATGGGCCATGACCCTCTGCAGAGTCATCAGCTGAAATTTTCTCATTGTGAGCTCTAACATGATGGTGCAATGGTGAGCACTGCTGCCTCACAGCACTAAGAAACTGGGTTCAATTCCACTCTTGGGTGTCTGTCTATGTGCAGTTTGCATGTTTTCCCTGTGGCTGTGTTGGCTTCCTCCAACAGTCCAGGTAAAGTAGATTGACCATATTATAGTGCCAGGGATGCATAGGTTAGGAGGATTAGCCATGGAAAATGCAAGGTTATAGGGTGTGCATGAGATGCTCTTCAGAGGAGCTTGCTGGGCTAAATGGCCTGTTTCTGCACTGTATGGATTCGCAGAAATGTGTGGCCTCCTTAAATCCTCATTTCTTTTAAACAGTGGGCATGGCTAAAATGGCTAATTCATGAGGTCTGATTGCCATCTTGAAAAATCTCATAGAGAAACCTCATGGAAAATATCAATAATAAAATATCTTTTACTTAAAATCTCTGAATTATACTGCTCCCCCAACCCTTCACAGGCCCCTTACTCCCTCCCCAATCACAACCCCATCCCCACTAATGCATGACACACACTGCCTCCCTCGATAAATTCCCAGCCCTTCCCACCACCTCTGATTCCACGGGTCTGGGGTCATAGCATACAACCAAAGAACTATAAGTGACTGTTGCATAGGTCCATTGAGTTCAGTAATGTCCTGGAAGGAAGAAATCTGGCATCCTGCCCTGGTCTGGCCTACGTATGACTCCAGACCCATAGCAAAGTGTATGACTGTAAACTGTCCTCTGCAAGGACCCAGCAAGCCACTCAGTTGAAGGGCAGTTTGGGGCTGGCAAAAAATGCGGGCCTTGCCAGTAAAATTTACATTCCACATAAATAAAAATAAGCTTTTAAAAATTTATTGCTTGAGTGTTTGTTGTCACTTCTCTATTGGTATTTAAATTCTATTTTCTTTCTTTCAAAACGTTGGAATTGGCTCTTCTTCATTTTTGTTCTTGTTTAATTCAAGTACAATAGGTAAATATGCTAAAATGAATTCAAAATATTTGTGGTGGCTGACTGAGAGAGGCCAAAATTAAAGGGGAGCAATGATTTTCCTCACTCGCTTTAAACAGGTCTCTCTGTAAGCACAGGTAAGTTTTTAAATTTATTGCGCTCGGCCAGGAATATCAGACCCTGATCAGATGGCTGCACTTTTGAGAAGCAAAGCCATGGTCACAGAGGACAGTATTACCTCTGAGAGCCAAAGAGCACCTATGAAGAATAACGCTGTCGGAAATTCAGTACCTGGTTATAGCAACTCCTTTGCTGCAGGTAAAATGCTGAATGGGGTAGAGGATGGTTAATAGTTGGCTAACTAAATTAATACATTGGCTGAATGCCCTCAGTCAAAAGGGAGCCAACCTGCTGAATTTTCCACCTGCAAGGATAGATGCTTTCTAATCAACCTGTTCTGAGATATTACTACATATCTTTAGACTGGGAGAGACCTGAACTTGCGCCTCCATGCTCACAGGTAGAGACACTACCACTGAGGCACAAGACCCTTTAAACCATTACGTTCTGTGTTATCAGTTCAGTGATACTACAGCTTGCATGGGCTTTTTGTGGTGCAGTGGTAATGTCCCTATCTCTGAACCAGGAGGTCTGAATTTAGGTCCCACCTGCTCCCGAGGTGCATAATCACATCTATGAACAGGCTGATTTGGAAAATATCTACTGTCACTGAATTATAAGCTCCTCGCAAATATTTTTAAAACACCTTGCTTGGGTATCTCATGATATGTTGGGCAGAGGTGGGATTTGAGTCCAGACTTTATAGACCAAAGGTAGGGACGATAACACTATGCCATAAGATCCCCTACCTACAAAAAGATCTCATAGCGTGGAAAGACATCAGGATCCCCTGCATTTTTCTACCACTGGGGCGTTGCAGCCTTACTTGAGGGAAGAGATAAAACCAAGGTTTATGTCCCACCTACTCCAGTGGTGTGTTGTACCATCTCTGAATGGGTTTATTAGAAAGTAATTATGTTAAACTCTATTCCTTTCAGTTATTGGTTTCATTATCACATTAAAACAAACAGTTCATTAAATAAATTTATTTTAACAGTTAAATAAAGCCTGAAGTACTTTATAAATTGTTTACAAAAGTGGAATTTAAATGCAACACCTTAGACACAGTCTTGTTGGTGCCTGAGCGATGTGGGCTATGAAAAAGTTTGTGGCAGAATTGGCCAATAATTCCATGTTGATGTCAAGACCATCTTTTATGCCTTTCATAAACGGTATGATGTGATTATCGGCAGGCAGCAGCAAGTTGCTAATGGATGGTGATTAACACTCGGCAAAGTCCTTATTGATGAACAAATTGCCTCAGTAACATTCCAGTTGCTAACTTACTGAACCCCTTATACAAATGAGTTGTCCAGAAAACCCAAGGTGAAAACCAGGGCAGGCACTCAACAGGCTGAACTCGCTGCTTGCTCTGAATGGCCTCCCCTGTTGGACACTGGGCAACACCATCTCAGGGTACAACCCCATGGGTAGCAGCCACCTGCACCCTATACCCATGGACACTGGCACCCAACATCTACCAGCCTATAAGAACCCTCCTGGCATACCTCCAATTTATTTACGCCAAGCTGCTGCACTTCACTGCTGCGCCTTGAGCTACATACTCTCATTGTAATGCTGCAGCAAGGATACTGTGCACTCAGGAACACATGCCCAGCTCATGACCTGGACCGTGCTGCATCTCTGGGATCTTTACTCACTGTCATTATGCTCACTCGATGTGAGGCTACCTGAGATGCTTTCAGCATCTGTGCCCTGCCTTGTGTTGCCTTTTTGTGTTTTGACCTGTTCACCAGAGATACCAGGCTCGTATGACTACTATCACTCTATGTTACTGAGCCACAGGCACAAAACAATGAAGCTTGTTATATTGGTCAACAGGCTACCAATGGGTCAAGGGAGGATAGCCTTCCCTCGGGGCATCTCAGCACAGTAAATCAAGGGTCCAGGACCTGCTTGGTGCAATCAGGTTCAGGATGGTCTCTTCCCAGGGAATGAGGAGCTGGATGACGAGCAGCAAATGAGCCATTTCGACACTTTGTGCCCTATTGTTAGCTGTTTACTTTCTGAACTGAAGGAGGGGCAGGTATTGAGGGAAATGAAAGTGGGTGGCACAGCTGTTACTGTTGGTGCAGGTGGCAAGGTGTCCCGAATAAGTGAGTAGGCAGCTCAGAGGGCATGCAGGGTCAGTGGAGTCAGGGATTGGGGCAAATGACAGCAAGTGAGGGAAAATATTGCAAGCGGCAGTGAGTGATACAGCATTGGCCTTGGCTGAGTGGGGAAGGTCTTTGACCTGCTTCCGACAGTGCTGGGCATTCCTACAGTCAGCAGAGACTGCTTTAACATGGGTGGCAACTTGGACCAGGCTGGCATTGTCTGGTGTCACGGTTTCTGCCTCTGGTCCTGGAGTAAAAGGAAGTCCAGGCTGTGTATCACCCTGAGCACCAAGGCCCTTTCTGCAAAGTTGGTTTCCCCCTGTCTGCCGCATCGGAGGTGAATACTGTAGACTGATTGTGCTTGTCTGGGTGTACAACAGGTCTTTAAAAATGGTTCCTGTGCCACAGCTATCCAGTGAGTGGGATGTTCTTAACCCTATTGCAGGAATGGCGTGTGGCAAGGGCAGTGGAAATTGGACATGAGACATACCATGTGTCAGAAACAGCAATTAATTTGGCGGGTTTTGTAAGATAGAGTGAGACAATTGGCTCAGCCTCATGGCAAGAAATCACTCCACCAAACTCAATGTGATTTACACTCCACCAAAAGTTTCAGCTGTACAATTATTTTTCTGGTGATCTCTCTGGAAGATTTATGTATTTGTCTGAAGCTGTCAACTACATCTGATTAATAGACAGATGCTGTTTCTCCATCTGCCAATCCACATGTCATACTATGACCTTCAGCTGTGAAAAGTCACATTGCACTTAGTCTGTAGACCAAAGATGATAGAATCAAGGCTTTAATACAGCAACTACAAACATGTTCATAGGATGGCTACAGATGTTAACTATCATATTGGCACAACCAAAGTAGATACAAAAGCAGAAGGATTTATATCAGAGAACCAAAAGAGATCACAATGGGATCAGTATCCTTATCAGAGAATACAATGCTTGGTTACATTGTGATAAATTCACATGTTATAGCAGTCATTAAACTTCAAGAGTTCTTCATTGTCTTCAGATTATTTGTAAGTATGAACTAAGGCCACAAACTTGTAATGTAGAAAAATGTAATTTCTTTCTCTTAATCTTCAAACACTATTGGTGGAATCTTCTAGGTGCCTGAACAAAGCCCACTATGATGAAACTGATAGCAAAACCATACAAGAAGTCTGGTGATGTCTGCCTTGATGTTGAGAACAACCCACTGTATCTTTTATACATCTACAAGGTGGCAAGGCCAATTTCTAATGAGGCAGCAACAGTGAATGGCCGACTAAAAGAGGATTATAACTTGTTAAATACTTAATTAAACCCACAACGTGCCTCATTAGTATTCAGCTTCCTGTCTTACCAAACACACCAAGTAACTAGACACGGCAAATCTTGACATGGAAGTCAAAGCAGTTACCTGGACACTTCAGCCTACTGGCTATGAAGAACCTCCATGTTGCTCAGCACCAAACAGCACCTCAGGACACAGCACCTGGGCCTTCATCCACAGGTACAGACATCCTCTCATAATCCTCTTGGCATCTCTCTGATCCACTTACAGGACACTTAGGAATAGGTGGCACGGTGGCTCAGTGGTTGTCACTGTTGCCGCACAGTGCCAGGAACCCGGGTTTGTTTCCAGCCTTGGGCAACTGTCTGCGTGGAGTTTGCATACCCTCCCCGAGGCTGTGTGGATTTCTTCCGGGTGCTTCAGTGTGCTCCCACAGTCATAAAGATTTGCAGATGAGGTGGATTGGCATTCATAAATGTGGGGTTATTCGGCGGATTGTTGTTTAGAGGGTTGGTACAGACTCGATGGGCTTACTGGCCTCTTCCTGCATTATAGGGAATACATGAAGTCTTGCCCTGTGTTGCAGGGTTCACAAAAAATGAGCTTTGAAAGGCAGCTGCAAGAGCATTTTACATACAGGGCCAGGCACTCATCTCATGGATTGATCAAGGCTGCATCTTAGGCTGCTAGTTTCAGTTTGATGGGCCAAAGCACAGGATCCACACCTGCAGGATGAAAGGACATTGAAGGGGCAAAAACATGACGTATGTATTTGCAACTGTAGCTACATTTCATTTAGAATAATCTCTTCATCCACTTTGCAAAGCACGCAGGGTGAAAACACTTAGGCTTCAAATCACAAAGGTGATTTGCACCACATTATTGGCACATGCAAGTCGAACATCGCCAACTCCGTAATGCAGTCTAACAGTGCCATCTCAGTGACCCAGTCTAAAATTGCATCACTGAGATGGCAATTTTAGACTGCATCACTGAAATGGCGGAGTTAACAACAATGATTTAAAAGGAGGTGAATGCTGGCCAAAAGTACCCTATCAGTTGTAAAATTTCCAAGGATATAGTGGGTGAAAGGGAAGATTGCTTCATCATACATTATGTAAGTATGATGATGGACTGTAGTGAATCTAATGGAAATTTATACGATTGCTGTGGGTCTGGGATGGGAAGGGAGTCATAGAAGAGCAGGCACTTCCTTTTTAATGTCATGTATTGCTTACTCGGCTAGTGTAGCCCTTTCACCATGCTGGTACATATGCTGGGACCAGGTCCACAGTGGGATAGGTGATGGGGCTGCTAGAGATGTGGTTCAACTGCTCGGACTGGCCTGGGGAGACAAGGATAGCCTCCAGTCCAAACAGAGTATGCAGCATTATCCTGTTAGGCCATGCTCTGCACAATTGGAGCAGGCTACACACTGGATGTTGAGGAACTTTGTGAATGAGAGCAGTCTTTTGAAGAGGAAGATGAGGACACTGGGGAGGAGAAGCTCTCCTTTAGCATGGCAGAGCTTGGCTGCAAGTTGTGGGTGCTACAAATCAGATGAAACCTGATTGGCACCCTGTTCAAATAGGTGAGAACTGGGTGCAGCATGGAATGTAAAATAATTGCTGATCATAAAACCAGCCCTTGATTTGCATGGTGGTGGCAAACTGCAAGCTCTGCTTTTTCTGTTTATGTTTGCATTTTCCAGTTGTAAATAAAAAATATTCATGTTGGGATTTGTCCGATTGCTTGCCTGTTTCTGATGCTCCCCTAGTGGACAATGACATGTTTCCAATGGGCATTAGGAGGACAGTTACAGTGCATTAGCGACATCCTATCTGAACACATTCCCTAAGGATGCATGTGACATGGTAAATAAACAGTGACAATGTTGAGAGAATGGGGTTGTGTGTACAAGGAAGAATTATCCATGATAGGTATGAATTGTGGCCAGAGTCGCTTAATGGCTACAGACCCATTACATTGTTATTGAGGTGCAATGCCAGATTGCCAATGCTTGTCTGGGAGCACTGCAACCTTTTAAAGATGGTGTGACTGAAGGGATGCTGGTCTTTTGTAGGATGTTGCCTAATGGTCTGGTAAGATGAGACTAGCACTATGTGAGTGCGAGCCATGGAGTAGGTGAGCTGACTATGAACAATACAGCAAAAAATATTCAGCCTTGCAGTGAAAAGCCTTTAAAAAATGCAATTGGCACTCAGCTATAAAAAGTACGCTTCTGCATTGTGAGTTTTATGCTTTCAGATATTCAATGGTCTTTGCACCATCATTTGGCACTGAATCACAACAGTTGACACAACAGTGTTCCCATGTATTGATTCTGGAAATGTCGGCCCCAGCACTGATTACAGTAAATAAAGCATGATTTTGAGGATTTCATCTACTGAATTAAGCACACAATATTCTAGGAGAGTGACAGCTTCACAGTGCATGAGGCCTTACAACTAATGGATTCTGTCCAATGTCAGAGCTGGATTGTATTTTGCAAGTTGCACTGAATTTAATTAAATAAAAGACACCACTCTGACCTTGTCAACACAGTGTGGAAGCTCGAAGAACACAGCAGTTTAGGCAGTGTCAGAGGAAAAGGAAAGTCGACATTTTGGGTCAGAACCCTTCTTCAGAACTCTGTTTTTGACTCCAGCATCTGCAGTTCTTGGTATCTACTCTGACCTTGTGCTCTTCATGCTATTGCAGTGAAGTAAATGTATTGAATTTAGGATGCTGCTTTATGGCCATTGTTCAATTAAAACAGAGCACAATTGTTGTTTCAGTTTTCATCAATTTGTTACATAGCGAATCTCAGTCAGATACTCTCTCAAGAATCTCTAAGAATCTACCTGATGAATGGCTATTGTTATGGACAAACCTGAGCCGAGGTTTCCCAAGTTATTATAGTTCCAGATGAGATGCCTATGAACTGGTGCATCTTCTTTGTTCGCCTAACCCCTCAGTTGTTCACAATATGGTTAACTTGCAAATGACCTACCCCTTTGTGGATACCTTTCTTCCAAAACAAATGGATTTATGTTTGAAAAGAAGCCAATGTAACCAGATTCTCAAAGAGCTTATTAGTGACTAAACACAAGAAGGAAAACAATAATGCATAACATTTGTACTGATTAGAAATGAGAATTGAATCAAAAATAAAGTTAAAAGATAGTTGAATTAGTAGGCAGTAGTTTATTGATAGTTAGACATCCAATTGTGGGATTCTTTGCTTTGGGGAGTAGTTGATATCCTACTGTCCTATTTCTTTTTTGCTCTTTGACTGTGATCCTCACAACACTCTAGTACTTGAATCCAGGCTAGTACACACGAGTACCTCTGCATATTGGCACATCTGGGACTTTCAGTGAACTAGCATACCTCCTTCCACTAGCTCACACAGATCGGAGCTGAACTGGACCCAAAGACTGCTCCCACACACTCCCAAAAGGGGAAGGCACAAACATGTCACCTAGATTGCCGTTTTCCACCCCACCATGCTTAAAGTCTAAAAGAACCTCCAGGACATCAAAGACCATACTGTTGTGAATCTCACCTAGCACCAAGTACATCCCGTTGAAATCGCCCTGACACTCACCAGGCATGACTCTCTAGGATTTTTACCCCTTCAAATATTGACTGAATCCACATCCACGGCCAGGCAGCGTCAGAGGTGCAGGAAAGTTGACATTTCAGGTCAGGACCCTTCTTCAGAAATGGGGAAGGGGGAAGGGAGCTCCAAAATAAATAGAGAGGAGGAGTGAGGCTGGGGAAGGTGAGTGGGATGGCGATAGGTGAGTGCAGGTAGGTAGTGGTGGGGATTGGTCAGTGAAGTCATCTTCACGCACTTCCCCTATTTAGAAAAAAGCACATTATGTCATCAAAAATCCAACCTATTATTAATTAGTTCAGATTCCTCCGTTGTCATGAACTATTTTAAACATTATATTCAATCTATTAACTTGGGAGATGGTTTTCCTACTTAGCTACTGTAAAAAAAAAATGTGGTTAGACATTTAAATGGGGTTTCTGTTTACTGAGAAACCCCTTTCCTCCACCATCCTCCCTGGGTATATTTCTTACTTATTCAAGATCACAAGTGAGGTACAGATTACATAGACTAAACAATGCTCAATATGACTGAAATTAGCCGACAAAATGCTGACGTTTTCACTAGACACTGACTGAGGGTGACTAAATACTCTCTTTTGCCACAAACCCATGCATGCATATTTACCCATAGACACATGATCTTAAATGAACCAAGTCTGCCCCTCAACATGTAACAAGTTACTAACATGTTATTCTGATACAAATGTAATGATTGCCTATAACCAACATAATTTTGGGTGAACAGCAGATCACAGGAATATTTTTTACTCCGGGCTTATAAAATCCTTTACTAGATACAGCACTGTCTTCTAACCTTGGTGTCTAACCTTTAATTAAAATACAATGAGCAGAACACATGAACAAAGGAGCTTGGAGCTTGAGCTGAATTCTCTTTTTGACCTCAGACGGCCAACTCCACTGCAGAGATGCCTAATCATAATTCAGTCAGGCCTGCAGGGCACTGAGTAAGTTTCAGCTCTATAGCTAAGAAAGCTCCATTCATCATTTTCAATGATAGTAATAACATGAAGAATATTTTTTATACTAAGATATGGTAACTTTAAGAAATAATGCTATTAAAAATTTTTTATCACTTGCCGAACACAAAAACGCACAACAGGACTCTATAATGTTTTTCAACTCAAATATAATTACATCAGCGATAGTAGGAACTGCGGATGCTGGAGAATCTGAGATTACAAGGTGTAGAGCTGGATGAACACAGCAGGCCAAGCAGCATCAGAGGAGCAGGAAGGCTTCCTGCTCCTCTGATGCTGCTTGTCCTGCTGTGTTCATTCAGCTCTACACCTTGTTAACTCATAATTACATCAGCTCTCAGTTTACCACCTATTGTCAATGATAGTGAGCCTCTAGCAGCCATTTGCTCCCAGCAGAATATCTGTGCTGTAAATGAAAAGCCAAGTAAGTGCTATAACTTGCTCAATGGAAAAATAAATTGAGCTTCTGCAGATAGAAGGCATGATTGCAGGAAAGAACAAGATGGACACACAGGCCACAAGTAAAACATGTGCCTGTAATTCATTTTTTTTCCACTCATACTTTCATTTACCAGCTCCATTTCCAGTTTTTGTAATCAATAGCTCTTGGGTCAGCTCATAGGGCTACAAGAACAGAGGTAAGGAGTGGGACTACTTGTATTGTCCTTTCAACAAGCCAAACATCACAAATAGCCTCCTTTTATACTGCAAGATAATAGGACACCTCATTGTCTTTCCAAATTCAGTGTGATCACTTATGAACGAACTTGGATCCTATGCACCTCACAATTGTATCAAAAAAAAGCAGCAAGAACACCTTATACCTTCTAGCTCTTCCGCAAATAATTTTTCTTTGGTTTTCAATCATTTTCTTTCATTGTTGTCTGCACTCCCTCATTTCTTAAGCTAACTTGTTTCAGTTGTTATTTATATCCACCCCATCAACTTTTGTTTCGTTTAGCAGCAGGGTTCCACTTTCTTGTTTGTCACTGCTTTCTCTCTTCTAAGTCACTGCTGCTGTTTCATAGAACTGAACCAAGGTTCTGAATTCACTACCTAACGTATTTGGTAGGAAAATCAGCATTGCAAAGATTAAGAGATAACACAGTGCGGAGCTGGAGGAACACAGCAGGCCAGGCAGCATCAGAGGAGCAGGAAAGTTAATGTTTCGGGTCGGGTCGCTTCTTCAGACCCTCTGATGCTGCCTGGCCTGCTGTGTTCCTCCTGCTCCACACGGTGTTATCTCTGATTCCAGCATCTGCATTCTTAGTATCTCCCATTGCAAGTGTTAATGCATATCAAGTTAAAAGGCCATTTCTACATTCTCAAGACAACTGTGGTGGGACAATAAATAGAATCCACATTTCAAAATCAAGTGAATTGAAAATCAATATCTGTTGTTTTTTGCTTGTGTTTTTCATTAAGATGAAGGCAATCAGCAATCATGGAACTAATAGGAATAAGAAAAGATAGTGGCTAATTTAAGAACTGGTGGAAGCCAAAGCAAAGGCATACAAATGGAGGAGCTGAGAGCATAGAGAAACAGAAAGAGGACAAAAAAAGTCAACAGCAGTGGCTTTAATGGGTGGCACAGCAGTTCAGTGGTTAGCACTGCTAATTCACAGCACCAGGGACCTGGGTTCAATTCCATTCTCAGGTGACTGTCTCTGTGGAGTTTGCAGTCTCCCCTGCTTCCTCCAGGTGCTTCAGTTTCCTTCTACAGTCCAAAGATGTGTGGGTTAGGTGGATTGGCAGTGGGAAATACAGGATTACAGGGATAGAATTGGGGGATAGATCTGGGTATGACCCTCTTCAGAGGGTTGGTGTGGACTTGGGCCAAATGGCCTGCTTCCACACTGTAGGGATACAATGGTTGCAATGAGGTTCCTTCTGGATTCCTTTCTTCCAGACTCAAGTGAGCCAATGTCTTAAATAAGCTAATTTAACTAAATTTTCATGAGTTAGTAAAGAGTGAGTTTATTGATTAGTAAACATGAGAAGAACTAGTAACGCAACACAGGTAAGAAATAAGAGGTGAATTCACAAAGATAAAAGTGTAAACATATATGAATTAGTCTCTGAATTGTTCAAGAGGCGCAGATAATTGTACTTTGTAACTGTAGCTGTTATGGTGGAGATCACCAGTAGATTTGACATCAGTAGTTGAACAATCAATTTGAAGATTGGATCAGATTCTGTTCAGATTGTTTTCAACTGTGACTGAATTCCAGCATATGTTGTAAGTGAGAGTATTTTTGTTGCTATGTTTTCTTTTGTCTGTTGTGTTAGCTAGCTGGCTTCTGGAGCATAGATCATAGAATCCCTACAGTGTGGCAACAGGCCCTTCGGCCCAACAAGTCAACACCGACCCTCAAAGTATCCCACTTAGACCCACCCCACTATAACCCACTTAATCTACACCTCCCTGAACACTACAGGCAATTTAGCTTGGCCAATCCACCTAGCCTGCGCATCTTTGGACTGTGGGAAGAAACCGGAGCACCCGGAGGAAACCCACGCACCAACGGGGAGAATGTGCAAACTCCACACAGGCAGTTGCCCAAGGCTAGAATCAAACCCGGGTTCCTGGTGCTGTGAGGCAGTGGTGCTAACCACTGAGCCACTGTGAAGCCCCAAATGGGCCCATTCTAGTGCCCAGAATGACAACAATTGTATTAGCTGCAACACAAGAGTGACTGGGAGACATGTCTTCAACTGTGATCTTCACAGCACACCTGCCATACACAGGAAAACCTTAGTCCTTTGGTACACAAAAACCACACACGTATACACACACACACCACCTACTAGCCCACTCCAATAGAATTGAAACTAACTTTTTAAACACTTGCCTTTCTGTTTTCTTCAAAGGGAAAATCAGAAAATAAGTGGGCGGCACGGTTAGCCCTGTTGCCTCACAGCACCAAAGACCTGAGTTTGATTCCACCCTCGGGCAACTGTCTGTGTGGAGTTTGCACTTTCTTCCCGTGTCTGTGTGGGTTTCCTTCGGGTGCTCCAGTTTCCTCCCACAGTCAAAAGATATACAGGCTAGGTGGATTGGCCATGGGAAATGTCCGGTTACAGAGGTAGGGTTGGGGGTTTGGATGGGATGCTCTTCAGAGGGTCAGTGTGGAATTGATGGACTTAATGGCTTGCTTCCACATTGTAGGGATTCTACGACACTATGCCTGCAGTTTGTGACCTTATCCACGTTGTGTGGCTTATTGTTGAGCAGGGGTCATTAGCTCCTTATTTGGAAACATTTTAGAGAGAATTCCAAGCCATAGAGCCAATTCCCATTGCCTTATTGTTGAATGATGCATGATAGAAAAGAATGTTTAATAGCAAATTATTTTGGGTGTTACAAAAAATTACATATTAATGCAAGTCTAAAACAGTAACTTATTGTGAATTAAAATAAAATCCTTTGTTATGTTGGTTTAAAAGATGTACTATCTAAAATGTGTGTTTTCTTTCGGAAATACACATTTGCACGTGCCCCACAGATAGTACTGCGTTTGTCTCTGCCCTGCAGGGTGCATCATCTAGTAACCTGCTCAAAGCGTGGCACAACTTATGCCAAAGTAGCTTGGTCCATGATTTACTAAAATTTTGTAGTGATATTAAGAGCAACAAAGATGAATATCTGGAATATTTTGTTCAAAGTTTAGCCCTTAGGATTTCTTTTATTTGAGATGTGGGTAACATTGATTGCCTATCCCCTGTGGCCCTTGAGAAGGTGAGCGAAGTTAAATCATAGAATCCCTGCAATATGAAAAAAGGGCATTTGGCCCATCAAATCTGCACCAACTCTCCAAACAGCATCTCACCCAGACCCAGTCTCCCATCCTATCCCTGCATTTCCCATGGCTAACCCACCTAGCCTGCCAATCTGTGGACACGACAGGGCAATTTTGCAAGGTCAATCCACCTAACCTGCACGTCTTTGGATTGTGGGAGGAAACCAGAACACCTAAAGGAAACCTACATAGACATGGGGAGAACATGCAAATTCCACACAGATAGTCATTGAAGGCTGGGATTGAACCCAGGTCCTTAGCACTGTGAGGTAGCAGTGCTAACCATTGAGCCACTATGCCACCCTAAATATTTGAGTGTTATAGTAAAATTCAACAATTACAGTTCAAATCAACCAATCATTTCTTAATCTTGGGTTCTTCTTAATATCTGACATTTTCAGAAGGATTTGTGTTTATACAGAGCTTTATCATGTCTTCCAGCAATGTCCTCAAAACAATACAGCAAATTAGATGCTTTTAAGTAGTCATGATCATGTTGGTTCGTGAACACAGCCATGTTTCTCAAAGTCAAGACAGAAATAGGAAGAACAATCAGTATATCTGATTTTGGTCTTGTTAAAGGAAGGGTGTCAGAGCTATTTGTTTCCATGGCACATAACAACATGCCTGTGCTAACTCACTTGAACTAAAAATAGGGACCTGTCAGTTTTGCAAGTATTTTCAATCAAACGTTCTGCTGCTGAAGTGTTAATGAGGGATGGGGAATGGGACCTGAATGGGAGCAATTTGTAATGTAGTTCATTCGGCTGTGGAGTGCTGGCAAGCTGCTTCCATTTCACAATCCCTAAACAAGCATTACAACCCCATAAGAGCCTAGCAATGCCAGTAGATGTGAACCAGAGGACAGATATTTTCTTACAGCAAGCAGAGAAGGACTGGAGAAAATGGAGTAATGTTAGGCTGACCTGGAAATGGCTGCTCCTCTCATGTTTTGCTGTTCACTATATTGGTGCTGTGATTGATACTTTCAGCAGAGCCAATTCTTCCAGATTTATTAGTCAGTCATCTTCTCTACCCCAATTCACCAGACCCCAGCAAATCGCTTGTCCAATCCCCTTAATCCCAATAGCTTCCCCAAAATTTCCCTCTCTTATCCAAGTCCCCATTCACAGTCTCCCTCTCTTTCCACTGCATAACCACTTTCACTCTCTCCAAATCCCAACTCTTCAATTTCCCTAATATTGCAACTCCCCAACATCCCCTCCAAAGATCAAGGCCCCGAGTTCCCACAACAAATTTATTCCATTAAAACACACAGCTCTCTTTGGGTAAAACAAAATAATGCACCATTTTATCTCAGACACTGGTTAGAACTCAGCTGGAGTACTGTGTAGAGTTTTGGGTAAGATACTATAGGCAGGAGAGAGTTTAGAAACTTGATAATGCCTTTTGCATGAAACAGCTGAAGTGTTGAGTGAGGTAGCTGTTTATTTCAAACTATTGCTTGCTTTTACATACAACTTGAACTGCAGGATGATTAATAACTTTAACGTAGAATCATAGGGAGTACCTGTTCTTACCTGTGTTTCTGATTGTCATCTTAAATGTTAATATTCAGGAAAGGTAGTTTTATCAAATCATAGAAACAATCAGATCAAACCAAGTATAACAGTGCAAGAAAAAGTAATGGTGCTATCTATCCAGGTTCCTGAACTCGATACTTAAAAATTTAATTTCACATTCAATGCTTTGAGAAGGGTAAGTGTGCTGATTGGCGTTAAGCTGGATTATGGGGAGAAGGTGGGAAAATGGTGCTGACTGAGAAAGTTGGTGCACACACAATGGACTGGATTGCTTTCTCCTGCTCTGTAACAATGACTCTGTGCAAAAAGCTTGCAGTGATGGGGCAGTGGAGACCCCTCTGAGCATTTTGATTTAGTGCCAATCTTGCTAACCCTGAACATTGTTTCCATTTAAATAGGAACATTCAATGCCTTCATGAGTGTCTCAGTTGAACCTGCCACCTCCACACTCCCAGATAGGGTACAGACTGCACCAACTAGCTGCTCTGTGAAAAATGATTCTTCTCACCTTGCATGTGTTTCTTTTTAAAAATACTTTAAAATTCTGTCCTCACATTCTCAATCTACTTAGAAGTGGAAACATATTTTCCTTTTCCCTGCTGTCCAGACCCTTGCTTATTTTGAAAGCTTCTATTACATCTCCTCTCATCTTTCTGCTTTTCAAGGAAAACAGTTCCAATGTCCCCAGTCTTTTCTTTCAACTGAAGTATCTCATCCCTTGAATCAATTTTATAACCCTTTTCAGTACTCTCTCCTGCCTATAGTATCTTACCCAAAACTCTACACAATACTCCAGCTGAGTTCTAACCAGTGTCTGAGATAATTTCATCATAACCTCCCTGTACATATACTCCATGCCCTTACTGATGAAGCCTTGGATATAGTGCAGAAAAATATGAAGTGATTGGGAGAAAGAACAAGGAGATGCATGATAAAGCAAAGGACACACATTTACTGAATGCTCCAATGAATGACTAAAATTGCAATTTTTATAACTTGTAAGTTAACATTCAATCCAACATTGGCATAAACTAAATCATAATCAAGCGAAAGGATTTTTTACCCATAAATTACAGACGCAAATGATAGATCTGTCAGATTTTCTGGGTAGCCCACCCAGCACATATGGCACCAACTTCCAACACAAAGTCTTCAGTAAGCTGAATGGCCCAAGTTAAAATTCCAGCTCAAGGATTTAGTTTTAATTCACAATCCAGCAAGTATTCTCAATCAACCCAAGTTTCCCAGACACAATCTTCCCAAAGTGATGTGGAACATCTTCACCCAAGTAGATAATCGACCTCTGACCCGTTCGGATGTCTTCAGTTTCACAGATGCCAGATTTCAGCTAATTTAATTCACTTCACATGTTGTTATCAAAAAAGAGATGAAGGTACTACATGCTATAAAGGCCATGGGTTGCAACAATATTGTATCAATAGTACTGAAAACTTATGCCGATATCCAAGTCAAGTTATTCTAACCCAACCTCAAAATTGGCAACTATCCTCCAAGGTGGAAAGTTGTCCAGGTATCTCCTGTCTGTTTTAGTGTACATTCTTTATGCAAACACAGTTATACTTGTATATTTAAAACAAATTATGTTTATTAATAATATTGGCAAGATATGCCATCATGATATGCTATATCAGTTGAAGTACCGATGATCTTAACCATCACACTTTAATACTGATGTTAGTTCCTGTAACGTAAGGATGAGGTGCGTATCACAAAGTACTGAAGAATGCAGCAAACCTCTTTTGCAGCATTTGGTACCTACAAATGTATGTCCCAGCCACAAGGACTTGCATGTCTGGGCTCAAACTGTTGTAAATGCTTCCCTCTGTGTGTCGTGCTGCAGAAGGCCAAAGCTCAGTAAGATGAAGACGGCTAGCTTGATATCATCGGGTCACATGCCATAATATGGTGATAACTTCATGAACATATCCTTTAAAAATGCATACTGCACATTGGCTGCAAGGACACAACACATCTCCCTTTTTCAAAGAAAAAATTCCAAAAAGGTAGTTGTCATTGTACATAGGCAAATATTGTCAATGCAACAATTACACATTCGTGTAAAAACAGTGTAAACAAGGTGAATAGTTCAATCTTCAAGATAATGTTTTGAAGTTTGACAAGTCATCTGTATCTGGTGAATGTACACCCATCTGGAGAGATCTGTTTTATTCTCAGTTGCTGTTGGCTGACAACTATGTGGTCTTGCTGCTGGTTGCTTCATTCCACAATTGTCAGTGTTTTGTTCTCAGTCCCCGTGTACATGATTAGAGGATTATACATTGGTCTGAGCTGTCTTCTCTTCTGCAGCAATGTCGTAGAATCATTGGTAGTGATGTCATGGATTGGTTGCATATCTTGAGAAACCTTCTCTGGTATACAGATATTTATGACCAGATTCTGACTTGCATTCTCTATCTGGTTATAGTTATAGTAGTTCTGTGCTGACTCAGTGATCGTACATTTGTTTCATTCTCCTCTGTCTTTCAAACTGAAGGTCCCATGATTCTTTCATTCTCACCACAGTGAGTGTGGGTTGAATCTCAATAAAAGTTATGTTGCAGAGATCTGTGCACTGGTAATCCTGTCTTTTACCTTGTAGAAGATTTCAAGCATCCTCACTGAATGTTCATGTTGGCACTATAGGGTGATTATACCATTGCATGGAATTGGTGATTCACTGCGTGCTGTGAGATGATCTTTTGTAGATTGTACCACAGAACACCACTTACTGGAGTACATGTCTTATAGGACGTGTAGTGATAATTTGTTCGCACTAGCTCCTATTTTAAATTTGCCTTTCACAATGTGCGGACCTGCCTTTTAGTGACATAAAATGTTGATGGTCATAGTAACTTCTGCTAAGCACATACCATTGATGTAGTGTGTCAGGGTGACACTTGGGTAATCTTCCAAATGTTACTTCTCAGTTTGTTGTCTGTTCATTTCATTGATATGCTTGCATTTGTTTGGATGGCTTTCTGTGTTGCCAGCATTGTGGAGCTATACCATCTTGTTGGTCACCTGGGTCTTGTACTGGGATCTGGCTTGGCTTTTGAAACCAGAATTCCTGCACATGCATGCCCAATGCTGCTTGACGCTGTACGGTTTGCAGGTAAGAAGATGTCAGACAACTCCTGGGTGGGTGTGACATACCACATTTGTGACAGATCTTGCTGGTTTGGTGCACATGCTGACAGTAACAATAGTGCTGCCAACCCAAGAACCTCTCATTATGGCTTCATGCCGCTGTCCATTTTGCAACAAGATGTCAATGGTGTGGCCGTTATTCTTTCCACAGAGATCTTTCCCGAAATTCTTTTTTTAATTCATTCATGTGATGAGGGCAACACTGGCTAGGCAGCATTTACTGCCCAACCCTAATCGCCAAGAGTGGTTAAGAGTCTGGGTCTGGAGTCACATATAGGCCAGACCAGGTAAGGATGGCAGTTTCCTTCCCTAAAGGACATTCGTGAACCAGTGATAGTAGGAACTGCAGATGCTGGAAAATCTGAGATAACAAGGTGTAGAGCTGGATGAACACAGCAGGCCAAGCAGCATCATAGAAGCAAGAAGGCTGACGTTTTAGGCCTAGACCCTTTTTCTGATGAAGGGTCTAGGCCCAAAATGTCAGCCTTCCTGTGTTCATCCAGCTCTACACCTTGTTATCTTAGTTAACCCAGTTGTGTTTTTCCCCAACAATTGACTTATGGTCATCATTGGACTCTTAATTACAGATATTTATTGAATTCAAATTCCACCATCTGCCATGGTGGCATATGAACCCTGGTCCCCAGAATGTTATTTGGGTCTCTGGATTAACAGTCCAGTGATAATACCACTTGGCCATCACCTCCCCTTTAAGTAATGAAAGCTTTACTTAATATAGAGGTGATTTCTTCAGCGAGATCACACTGAAGTTCTACATTGTCGTCCTCAAAGGTTTCACAGAAAATTTGCTAGGGTAGTCTGATAGGTGGCACATGAATTTCAAGACAGAAAAGTGAGGCATTTTGGTAAGAAGAACATAAACAGGGCAATGTAATGTAAGTACTACAATTTTAAAGAGAGAACAGAAACACAAAACTAGAAGCATTTGGATGTATATCTGCACAGATTATTAAAAGTAGCAGGAAAGGTGGAGAGAGCAGTTAACATAGCATAGAGTATCCTGGGCTTTATTAATGGGGCATAGAATACAAGAGCAAGGAAGTAATGCTGGACAAGAGGGTATTGGTGATTATTTAAATATAAATAACATGCAAAGCTATGCAGAAATGCAGGTAAACTGTCTCTAAGTCAATGCTCAGTTGAAAGGCCAGTGCAGATACAATGGTCTGAATGGTATCCTTCTACTCCGTAAGACTTCTGTAATTCTGTGATGAACTTATGCCTTTGCTTCAGCACCCGGCAACAAATCCCAACAGTCTATTGAAGATTTTATGTTTGTATGCCATGAGTTGGAGTCTACAAATTCAGAGTCAGTAGTCACATGACACCAGGTTATAGTCCAAGAGGTTTATTTAAAATCACATCTGTTCACACTCTTACTTACCTGGAGTTATTTTGCCATTATCCCTCCACCTATATATTCTGTGCCTGTGCGCCTCCTTCCAATACAGAGCTAATCTTCAGTGAGGATTCATTTTCAAGCAGTTTTCTTACTATTGAGCTCTCACTTAGGCATGATATGTCATGATGAGATAATGAGATGGCTGCTAAACTGAAGATCTGGCAATGACATGTTGTAATACTTAGCACCTGTAATGTAAGGACAAGATGCGGGTCATGTAGTGCTCAATAATACATTGTACTTTCATTAAAGTATCCGGTATCGATGTGTGTACATTACAATCACAAGTACTTGCATGCCTGGGTTCAAGCTAAGCATTTCAGATGTATTGCAGCAAGCTTGCTTCCAGCAGCACGTAAGTATAGCAAGAGGATGGAGCTCAGTACGATGGAGACTGTGAGATTTGTATCATTTAGCCATGATGGGTGTTGACCTCAGAAGCATGTCGCTTATGTACAAGATTACGAGAGGCATAGATAGAGTGGATAGCCAGAGACTTTTTCCCAGGGTGGAAATGACTATTATGAGGGGGCATAATTTTAAGGTGATTGGAGGAAGGTATAGGGGAGATGTCAGAGGTTGGTTCTTTACACAGAGAATGGTGGGCGTGTGGAATGCACTGCCAGCGGTGGTAGTGGAGTCAGATACATTAGGGACATTTAAGCGACTCTTGGATAGGGACATGGATGATAGTAAACGCAGGGGTATGCAGGGTAGTTTGATCTTAGAGTAGGATAATAGTTCTTACAGAAAACCAGACAGGCACAACAAGCAAATGGTCTGTACTGTAAATATCCTATTATATTACTGTCATTTACTATATTTCAGCAAAGTTCCTTTGATTTTGTCTTGCTTTGTTCCCCATTCTACTTGTGGTCACAGTTTCCCCAAGTGTCACTGATAGTTTTTAACTTCACCTATTTGCTCCATTGCTTGATGCTGTTCTGAGTCATGTAGCAAAAATAAAACTCCCTCTCCCATTACAAACACACTAATTACAGATGCATTGCACACTAGATATTATTTTCAAATAGTTGACCCTCTATAACAATAGCTCTCCTCTTAATATAACTGTAATGAAACTAATTCTGAAGAATTCCAAGAGGCTGCGAGCAGGTTAAGGGTTAGCAGAGAAACAGAAAAGTAATCTAAGTTTTTAACATAAGAATGGAATTTGTCTGAATTGCAAATCTCAAGTTAATCTCTATAATATAGTGCATGATGCACTGTAGCACGTTGAGTTGCTCAAGGGGCTGCCAAGTTCCACTTCTGCTTCATTCGAGTGAAAAAGGCCCCAGTGTTCTGAGCATCATGAATTCAGGCTCATGGCTACAGCTCCCTCAGACTCACACCTGTTACTTCAGCACTCATTGGATGCCACAGGACTTGTGACAGGCAGGTGATGGATAACAGATGTTAGAAAGTATTTGATTCGCACTTGAATTGAATTGTATTGAGGGAGCATTGCACATCATCAGTCTGATTCTCAAGGCCTGATTTATATTTTAATCCAATGGCAAAATCTGTTGAGATGGATAAAGACAGATCTGGTTGAGTTGACCCGATGCTGTCTGTGTTTTAGTTTTTGCATTCCACAATGCTGTGCGGACTTGATGTCAAAATTCTTGGATTTTAAATTGAAATAAGTCTACAGAAGCTGGCATCCAATCACCAAATCACTCTTTATTTACACAGTACTGCTTCATATAGATCAGGCATTGGAGTGTCAGTATCCCTGACGCTCAAATCTTTGTGCCAGCCAAGGCTCCCTGACTGGGGCTGTTAACCTGGCCCCAGAAAACTCATATTCTAAGGTCCAGCTGGCTGACCTCATTACAGTCACTATAAAATTGTTTTCAACTCCCTACACCTCTTTCCCTCTACCTCACTTTCCTTGTTTAAGACCCGCCTTAAAACCAATCTCTAACTAAACTTCTGTTTATCTGCCCTAATATCTCCTAATGTGGTTTTATGTCACATTTTGTTTCATAATGCCCCTGAAAAGCACAAGATATTTTATATTCAAAAAGTTGTGTTGTAAGTTATTGCTGCCAATATTTAAAAGCTGACTTTCAATGTTCTTGTGCCTAAAAATGGCTGAAGATTAAGATGCTCTTACGGCCCATAAACGGGTGGAGTGAGTAGAATCTCATCATGGTGGATCGTTCTGTTTGGGGCATGGCCAGTTTGAAAATGAATCCAATTTTCAGTGTGATTCATAGAACAGGGAAAAATTACAATTGATCAACCAACAGCCTTCTCCTGTACTGAAACCATCTGTTGTTCAAACCATTCAGTGATACCACCAAGCCTATGGCTCAATCACTACTGTGGTCAGGTATACCTGAGATAGAACAAAAAATACAAAGGACTAAAGGAAAAATTTATGAACCATTAAAGAAACTGAATGATTTATTAGAATATGGAGTTCACATTGCTATTGCTGTCTCCTGAAAGGAATAGATCGATGATTATCACTCCACCTCTCTCCAATTCACTTTTTGTTAATTTGGCATTTATTTGAAAGTGGTCCACCACCATAATTATGCTTAAGTTAGATGCATCTTGAAAGATGATAAAAATTGGCTTTGCAAAAAGATGTTGTGAATAAATCGGTTATACACTCCTAAAGACAGTTTGTTTAGTACAGACATCCAGCTAGATTTATTCCAGTGCTTAGTGAGGTTGGCATGACATGACCGTGGTTTTTAAGCTGACTAATGATGCAGCCTTTGTCACGGCTATGTGCACTTGTTGGGATGCCTCAAGTCTATTCACTGTAGAGTGGCAACTAGTCATCCTTACAAATCAATTTACAAAACCTGATTAAACTTCAGTTCTTTTCAACTTTACTCTGTTTGTCATCCCTGGGGTAATTTGCGCATTCTTAAAACACAAACTTGCATATATTACAGTTTCATGGCTGTGAATCCTCAGAGTGAATGGGCATGGCATGTGGAAATGCATGCAGGTTACAGGATAGATTGTTGTTACAATGCAAGTGGCACATTTGCAATATGAATAAAGATGTATAAACAATAAGGCATCTTCTCAGTTGACGCTGTCACTTAGTCAGAATCTATGCATGATGATACCATTGTCTAAAGTTTTGTTAATTGTTAATAATTAATCTGTATTTTCCTTCCCTAGTGCACTAAATCAAAGACATATGTAAAGAAATTCTGTGGGGAGACCTGACATTCTTGTTTTCACACCTGACTTATGTCTTCTACACTAAGTCCATTTGTTTTGGATTATTTTGCTCTCTACTCATTTCCTCTATTGTTACTTTTCAAAGAACGTTATCTTCCCCTCATTATCCTTTCCAATTTCCCCTCAATTTATTTTCTGTGTCCTCCACACTACAAATTCATGTTTTTTTTTTCCTGTATGTTCTTTATATATGAAAGAGACACTGGCTGTTTAAATCATGCTTATGCTTGAACAAGTTACTCCCACCCTTAGTTTTCAAAGTATAGGGATAAAGTTCCTTAAACTTCCTCAGATCCTTTGGAAAACTGCACAGTTTATTTAAACCAGAAGTTGAAGCAAAGGTATTCAGAGAATCTGATTCTCATATTTCAAAATCCAGTCATGACCAGCGATATATTTTTAGCTGGAAGACTGGAGTCAGCTTCTAGTCTGAGCGATAGAAGGTCCTAACACCAGGTGAAAGCAAGTGCACAAAGGGACCAGAGTCCACAAGTATGAGAGTGGTAGTGAATGAAGTGTAGTGGAAGCATACAGATCATTTGACAATAAGTAACACTTAAAAGAAAATCATTTTGATAAATCGTGCACATTTTGTTTTGATGGGGCTGTGGATAGACTAGCATCAACTAGAGGCAGGAAACCTATCCTTACAGGATGGCAGATAACAATGACAGATGTTTCTTACAAGTAAGAAATGTTATAGTTGAAATAGTGGTATCATGACCACAAGTCTGAGCTATAATTAGCAATATTAACATATTTATCTATACTATAAACATAAAAATATCTGAACAAATTTAATGGGATTGAAAGTAATTAAATGGTGGTCCCTAGCTTAAAAAGATCAAGAGTATCTTCCACCAGTGTGACAACCAGATGAATCAACATTAAAAAGAAGAACAAGCATGCTAAAAGATAAGTACTAAACATTTTATTAATATTTATATTTTAAAAATCCTGCATCTGTGCACTTCTTTAGTAAATATGACTGTTGAGTTTTTTTTTGCCCTGTATCTGTTATCGACCAGACCAAACCCCCTCAAAATATATTGAAAAAGATAGCCTAGACCCTAAATTTATTTTAATGGCAATTGCCAGGAATTGCATTCCAGATGTAATTTGACTGGCCAAAGCACCAGTCTTGAAGCAAAGCTCACTTTATTTGTACACTATAGTTAAAATACAACAAAAGAAAGAAGAAATTAGGATAACCTAACTCTACTGGAAAACTTAACAGATTAATAGATTATTTAACTACTAAATAGTAACTGTTCCAATATTGTAACATCCCATAAACACACTTTTGGCAAAGGCAGATTCAGTAAAATAGATTGTCTCACATGCAATTCTCCAGTCCAGGAGAAAAAATCAAGAGAAACAGAGACAGTAGCAGGGAGAGATATACTACAGCTTTCAAATCCGGCATCAAGATCCCAGCATCACCGATTATTGAAAACTAAATCCAAAAATCCTGGTTCTGTGGGAGCTTGACCCCACCCATTCAGGCTGCTTCCAATATCCCAACTTTTAAAAAAAACCCAAAGCTTCACAAACTGTTTACATTATTGGGTCCGACTGATCAGTGACTCTGCCTCAATATTTCTTCATAAGAGATATAAACCAGTACAAATGCAACTATTAAAGCCATTGTATCATCACACATGTGGAATATTTGCATTTTAAATTCCTATGTCTATATTTAAAATGGAAAGCTCCTTCTTAAACTTGTTACCCTGTAAGTAAACAAGGTGTAGAGTTGGATGAACACAGCAGGCCAAGCAGCATCAGAGGAGCAGAAAAACTGACGTTTTGGGCCTAGACCCTTCTTCAGAAATGGGGGAGGGGAAGGGGGCTCTGAAAAAAATAGGGAGAGAGGGAGAGGCGGATAGAAGATGGATAAAGGAGAAGATAGGTGGAGAGGAGACAGACAGGTCAAAGAGGCGGGGATGGAGCCAGTAAAGGTGAGTGTAGGTGGGAAGTTAGGGAGGGGATAGGTCAGTCCAGGGAGGATGGACCTTGAGTAAGACAGTTTTTTTTCTTGAATATTTATGCAATTGAGTTTAGTCCTTTCTCAGTTTCAGATAATCTCGTCAGCATTCTAACCAAACATTTTTTGGTCTGGAATTTTCAAACTAAAATCTTGACACTGAGGTAATGTATTTTATAACTGTTCTGAATTATCTATTTTTGTCAGGAGGAACTGTTTCAAACAAACTTCAATGAGAACTTCTATGAACAGCTAACCAAAAGCTTTCCAAGCCATGGATTTTTACCCTAAGACAAAAAAAACCCTGAGTTTTCTAACTGAAACCAAGTTAGTACACTTCAATCTTTACTCTGGGCACTTGTAAAAGTCTGTCAATGTAAACAAATACTCATATCATAGGGGAAACAATGGCCTAGCAGTGCTATTGCTGGACTGTTAATCCAAAGACCCACATAATTTTCTGGGGAGAAACCATAATATTGGCATGACAGAGAAGAAAACTCTTTCTGGTATTGGGGTATTGAAAAATAATGGTGTAGAGGTAAATGGGATTATGTTTTACTATGTGTTTCAAAACCTTTCAAATTGGCTTACATACAAATAGTTTGGTTTATTCTATTTTATCTTCATTTCTATTGCACAATACACTTCTGTATTATTAAAACAATGCTGCAGATTTGGTATTTCAATGAAAGATCACCATAAGTAAAAACAATACAAAGCCTGATCTAACAGGCCAGTTTTCAGTCTGAGTTCAGGTTTATCTGGTAATAAGATCAACTGAGATCAGCTGCCACTTCTAAGATGCCCTTTAAAACCTATATATTTTATTGTAAGTAAAATACAACAGAGATGGTTTCACAAATGTCCTCATTCTGAATGAAGGAATGTCCAGCACATCAGTGCAAATGTTGAGAATAAAATATTTGTGAACATCTCATTGCAGTGCTCCAACTTCTCTTAAGTATGGTGATTATTTCAATAATGCATTACAATCCCCTTATTTTCCTCAGCCTCTTTTCTGAAACACCATATGTCAAGGTAATTATAATCTTTATTCATTTACATAATATTTCATCCATATGACATAAGTTAATGTAATATACAGTAAAGATTGAAAAAATAAACCGTAAAACACTCTTTAAACAGAGAATGATTGCTGTAATGTTTCTGCTTGCGATGGCCTCTCCTGCTTCAAGTGGCTCCTGGTCAGAATCTACTTGGATCGGAAAACTGAGAAAATATGCAACAATGTAGGAGCTGACCAGCAGATAAGACACTAAATGGGCAATGCATACATCAATTCAGAACAGCAGCAAGAATCTGAGATAAAATTTGGCATGGAATTAATGGATAAATGGATACAATGGCATTGTCCTTGGTAATAGTCTTCTTTCAATCAAAATAACAAAGTATATTACTTGATTTTCCATCGCACTTCTGCCTGCAGAAACTTGCTATGGATTGAACTTGCCTGCACAACAACCACACAATCCAAATTAGTTGGTTGTGCTGTATTTATGTGCTATATGAATGAAATATGTATTTTCTTATAAATACAAGTTCTTCCTTTCCATGTTATGTTCTTTCATTCTCTTTGGTATTTCTCTTCCAGACTTCTGCATCACTCCCACCGTGGTTTGATTTTCTGTTTTTATTTTCATTTCATTTCTCTCCTACATTTTGCTTCCTGGTCACAATGGCCAGAATTAGAAAAAAGCAATACGTCAATTAGAGATTACACAGAAATGTAAATCTGACTGGCATATTGTTGACTCCTCACTGGCATTTTTCAGTTGTCATATATTGAATCAAAATCATCAACACATCTCCGCTCCTCTCAGGTTTTGCAAACATGTCTGTATTATTTCTGGATTTTTAAAAATTCATTAATTCACAGGACATGGGCGTCATTGGCTAGGCCAGCATTTATTGTCCATCCCTAATTGTCTCGAGGGAAGTTAACAGTGAACCACATCGCTGTGGGTCTGGAGTCACATATAAGCCAGACCAGGTAAACATGGCCTCTCCTCCAAGTTCTTCTCTATCTCTGAGGTGAAGTCCTGAGCCCTGGCACCAGGCAGACCACACAAGCCTTTGGGGACTATTGCTCACAGCAGCAGGGAACAGTATCTATCCCCCATTTATACCGCCCACTCCTACAATATATTCCTGTTTCCTTCCCCCACCTGAATGGGCTCCCATACCAAGGTGCTGTGGTCATTTCACCCCCTCTCCCTTCAGCCCCCACTCTTTGCTGCAGAGCTGGCAAGAATCTTGTAGCTGTTGGATGCCTGTAACCCTCTGGGTCCTCATGCCTACCTTACCAGTCCCATCCCTGATCACAGCCCTAAACTGAGGGATGAGATTGCCCTCTGGAGCAAAAAAATCTGGGTAACTTTCCCGTTCCCTGAAGTGGCACAATGCCTGCAGCTCAGATTCCAGCTCCTCAACTCAGGTCCAAAGTTGCTCAAGCTGCACTTACTACAGATATATTCACTCTGGATCACATTGGTATTTGATTTAATTCATAAATTACTCTGTTTTCTCTGCTCTGTATATGTTACTGCAATGATATTTTACTTCTATAAACTAAATGAAAGAAACTCCCAGTATCAGTGGAATACTTAAGCACTTATTGTTCAGAAATAAAGAGAAAAAGAACAAGGAGATGTAAACACAAACTGAAGCCCCAGATTTTTAAAGACCAGAAATACTCACCAATTTCTTTAGTTGCACTCGCATCACACTGTGGTTTGTAGCGTTCTTACTGCAGTCAATCTCTCAAACCAACTGTTCATCATGCTAAAAAATATTAAATAAGCAACTTCCACCTTTTGGTACAAAAATTCAGGAGCATTGCAGCCAAGGTGCTATGTTGAATGAAGGACCTAAAACTATACCTTAGCTGCAGTTAACACATATTATGCGTCAGAAGAAATTACGTTGTCAATATACCCTTTCAAAATATTGATGGTCCTTATATTTGGTGTTATTTGCTCTGCCACAAAACCACACAGGCGGAATTAATTAACCCTTTGACTGATTGGGAACTTGTTGAGTTGCTAAGGAACGACAAGTTGACCAAGTTCAGACAGATGGCCAGAATGAACCACAGATTGTGTTAACAAGAAATAATTGCACATCTCAAAGACTAATCTCCCTTTCCGATCTTTAATAACGTCCGTCTGATCTAAACATGGGTTTCCAGGAGCAGTAAAAAGCTATTTGGCATCCAGTAATATCCAAACAGCGTGTGTGTTTCACTGCAATTCTACATTAAATCTCTTGAAGCGGTGTATAATTTTATTTAATTTGCTGAAATTCCCAGCTACTAAAACTGCACATTCTGACAATAGAATAATATTTCTATTATGGAACATTAAAAGGACAAACTTTCTTATGTGGATTAACATCAAGTGAGCAAATATTTGAGGTATCATGATGTTCTTCCAGATTGGAGTTGGTCAAAGAAATACTTAGAGTAAAGTGGAAAGGAGGAAGTAAGAGCTCGGAGGGTGATCCTGGTTTCCATGAGGGATTCAATTTAACAGAGAAGCTGGGTTGAGTACTGACAATTTAATGATGATGGAGTTGAAAATGTATTTTATGTAATTTGATAAGGTAGCTGGAGAAATGATGTGGCCAACAGGGTTTTAAATGATACAGAGAGTTTTGACAGGTACAGCTATGACTGTGGATGCTACTTTGTCAGAAAAACAAAATCAAAATACTATGAAACTATCAAAGCAACATCAGAGCCTCCTCCCCCTCCCCCATTTCTGAAGAAGGGTCCCGACTCGAAACGTCAGCTTTCCTGCTCCTCTGATGCTGCCTGGCCTATTGTGCTCCTTCAGTTCCACACTGTGTTATCTCAGGCTCCAGCATCGGCAGTTCTTACTATCTCTCAATGTTTATCTGCAATGTTTATCAAAGCCTATCTGCAGATGGCAGAGGTACAAGTTTTAGAGGCCAGACAAAAGGATGCTAAAGTAATGTCTTAAAAGGGCCAGCCTGAATTTTTAAACAGTTCACTTTATTTCTGGACTCATCCACAAGAGAAAACGTGTTTCCCACATCCACCTTCTACTAGACCGGGTCACAATCTTATACATTACAATCATGACATTCCCACTTTTCTAAACTCTAGTGGAAATAAGCCCAGCCTGACAAACCAACCCACATAAGACACCCACTCATTCTAGGTATCAACCTAATAAACCACCTCTGAACCTCCTTCAAAGCATTTACATCTTTGTTTCAGATGACCAGTACTGGATGCAGATTGAGATATGGTCTCACCAATGCTTTACATGCCGGAACATGGTATTGTTTTAATGTTCAGTTCCTCTCCAGATAATGGGTATCACCATATTAACCTTCTTGATTACCTGTACCCTAGAATTCTGCAGTCATTCTCCATTTAAGTAATATTCCACATTTTAAAAAAAATCCTGTCAAAGTACATAAATTCCCGATGTTATAACCCAACTGACAGATTTGTGATCCCTCATTTAAGCTATCCATATCGATCTGCACTTCATTATGTCTTATTCACAGCATCTTTTGCTATCTTGGTTTAACTTGTGCTTTTATCTATCATGCCTTTGCTCTCGTCATCTAAGTCATGGATATAAAATTGTGAAATATTGCAGCCCCTGTTCAAACTCTTGTGGGATTCTGCTAATCACATCCTGCCCCAGTCAGGAAAAGACCCATTTATGCATACGCACCGTTATGTACCAACCAGCTAATCATTCATGCATGCTAGTATGTTACTCCCTAGACCACTATCATGGCAACGGACCAGAACATGTGCTGTGGATAACTTCAAATTTTTAATTTCAAAATATTGTGTGTTTTTTTTTGAAAGGGTGACAACAACAGTCTTTTTAAAAAAAACCCTGCAGATATAAATTCACTGCTGTGTGACAAAGACCTGTGTGATAAGAAGGAGGCTAAATATCTGCCCCATTCCCTCAGTAGAAAACCACCTCATGCAGATATTCATTTTGCCCTCCCAGTCTTATAGAAAAATAAGAGAGTTTTAAAACTGACTGGTACCCTGGTCTGTGTGCATTAGGAGAAGTAGGCATGCTGATGGAAGAAGGTGTGCTAACCACGATTCAAGCATTTATGTGCTTTGAAGGTCATGGTAGAGGAAATGTAGCAGTTACTCAGCATTATGAGTTGAAAGGACTCTCTTGCATTGAGTACTGGAAGCCAATCACTGACAAAAAGAAACAGGATGAAAGGATTTCAACAACCTACATGAGCGATGAATCCCAAAAATTAATTGTTTAGCTACCAATGATCCATTATGTACTCTTCATATACCACTAGACAGATTGTTCTTTCCCAAAACGTCAGCCTTCCTGCTCCTCTGATGCTGCTTGGCCTGCTGTGTTCATCCAGCTCTACACCTTGTTATCTCACTTTTCACTTTGTTTGGACTGACTTCTTCTGCATGATCTGTGTGTATATGCTTTGTGTTATTGATTCTTATGGCATTTCTTATGGCATTTACTAAACTAATAAACTTGATCTTTTATTGCCTTAAGAAAAGCTATTGAATTTAGATCCTTTTTAAACAAATTCATGCCCTCTGGGAGAAAGGCGTACAAAAGGGAGGGATATTTTTAAATTAATCCTGTTTTTACCAACTGAGCAGCTGGGTGAATAACAAGGGAATCCAGTTCATCCCTCATTACAATTTAGCATATCCATCTGCAAATGCAATATTTTGAGGAATCTTTGCCATTCGCAACCTCTTTTAAGACACAGGATGAAAACGGTCAGTACCCAGAGATTTGTAAGCCCGCAGATATCAATTTGTTTAGCACCACTTTTCTTGCGATTGTAATTTCCTTCAGTGCCTCTCTTCTTGATGTACAGATATCATTCGAGTGTTTTTCCATATACTCTGAAGTGAAGACAAAGGCAAACTACCATTTTCTAGCCACCATTTCCTTATTGTCTAATACTAACTCTCCATTTTCACTGTCCAGAGCATCAATTCTTCACTTTTTTTTTCCTTTTTACGTAGTTGTAAATACTCTTCCCATCCATTTTTACATCCTTAAACTAGTTTCCTGTCATACTGTAATTTCTTCTTCCTCTTCAACCTTTTAATCATGCTCCACCTTTCTTTATATTGTGACCAATCATGATCTGCCATTCACCTTTCTACAGCTCACCTCAGCTTATATGTCCATGTAGTTCCCTTATTTAACATACTAGTGGGAGATCCTTTGCTTGCTCTTGAACTGGTTGTAAAATTTAATTATATTCTGGTTGCTGCTACTGAGGACTGTCTGTGCTTTGAGGTAACTAACTTAATCCGGTCACATTACACAATGCCACATGTAATGTAACCTGATGTTCGTTTGGTTCCATATTATGTTGCTTTAAGAAACCATCTCAAAAACATTCTATGAACTCATCACCTAGGTTACAACTATCAATCTGATCTTTTCCCAGTTTTTACTTAAATTAAAGCCCTCCATGATTATTGCCATCCCTTTATCACAAACATCCAATATTTCTTCTTGTATACTTTGTTCCATATTGTGCTCTTTCCCCTATCATTCCTCATATCCTCACAAACTAATTCTACATCCTGTTCCTGAACCAAAGTTATCTCCAATTATTGTGTAAACACCATCCTTCTTTAACAGGGCTACCCCTTCACCTCGCTTTCTATACTTCTTCATTGTCACATTGTGTTCCATTTGCTCTATGTTCTTACTTGTACTCTCTTCAGCTTCTGGCATTCCCAGGAATTTTCAACAAAATACTCATCAGGGTTGATTACACGTAATGTCTTAAATTTTCCGTTGTAATACAATTTTCATTACTATTTGGTCAGGGACGTGGCAATACTGGTAAGACCAGACTTATTACCCATCTCTGGTTGCTTTCCAATATTGTGGTTAACTTTCTCCTTGAACTGCAGTCACTTTGTTGATGGTGCTCCAAACACAGTATCAGACATGGACTTACAGGATCTTATAGAAGGAGAGGTAACAGCCTGATGTTATTATTGCTGCTGAACTGTTAATCCAGAAGCCCAGGCAATCAAATTGAATTCAATAATAAAAAGTCTTGAATTAAGAGTCTAATGATGACCATGAATCCATTGTTGATTGTTGGAAAAAGTCCCATCTGGGTCACTAATATCTTTTCGGGAAGGAAACTGCCATCCTTATCTGGTCTAGCCTACACATGACTCCAGACCCACAGCAATGTTGTTGACTCTTAACTGCCTTCTGGGCAATTAGGGTAGGGCAATAAATGCTGGCCTAGCCAGCAATGCCCTCATCCTGTGAATGAATTAAGAAAAAACTGATATAATGTCAATGTACAAAAAGTTGAATGTGGAGACAATTTTGAAATATATTGTTTCAGACTTATTATCTACCAATGTCTAAATCAAACAAGATGGAAATATTACAAAATGGCATTTACAGTATAATTTATCTTCATTTTATGTTCATCTTGTCCTGTTTTGTGGTTTAGCCCTTGCACCTTTTGTTCTCTTCATCACCAACCCATACCTTCCTATTTTGCTCTCCAGTCTGCTTTAATTGATTGACAGTCTCTGTTGCTCACTTTCTAACTCAGTTAATCTTGCTAGAAGCCAACATAATAACAGCAGCTCATGCCACCCAACATACGCTGATATATATTCAATATGTTATAAAACAGTAAGAGCAGTCAATAAACGGTCAGAATATATTGCATTAGCACACAAATCTACACTACAAGATGCAAAAGGATTCCAAGATTTACATAGAAAACTCAAAATCACTAGACTAGATTCACAAATCTCAGTTAATCCAGTGTCATGTCAATTTGTACTTGATGTTACTTTTTGTTTCAATTTTCATTAAACTCCACTCAGGTCATGTAATCTACCTGTCAATAATGATTATTATGGCTATTTAAGAGAGAATTGCCCTACACACATTTTAACTGTAAAAGTGCCTTTACTTTCCAGTCAATTAGACTGTATTGCATAAATGAGGAGTGACAGTAACTGGGCCCACTAGGTTATTCTCACCATAGGTTGAAAACAGGTACTAAATGGGTAGTGAGTTCATAAGGCATACTAGTTTGATAGTCTTAAACTTAAACACAATTTTTGGGCTAGTTGATGAACATGCCAACAGGCATTAACCAGTAGCTTGCTAGTTTAAAATTGAAGTGCTTATTAGACTTAGTTTTCCTAGAGCAGTGTCTATGACCATCTCACGCCTTCTCATGAAAATGTGGAGTGCTCTGGCTGTTAAACAATGACAAGTTTCAGGTTCTGGCTCAGATGTCAAAGGACAGACCACACAGCTTCTGGTATGTGGCCCAGGAGGACTTTGCAGAGGAGGGGCAGGTGAAGGTTCAGAGAGGGACAGTGTCTTTAACCCAAACAGGATAAAGACTCCACTTCTCCATCCTCATCTTTCTGCACTCTTTGTAGCATCTGGTGTTGTTCTATTTGGCCTCATATTCACTTCTTGCACTTTAAACAGAAAGTGACCCCCATCACAGTCTCCATGAACAAGCAACCTCTTTGTACTGATATCTCTTATGTAGTCGAAAGCATAACACTCACTCTCCTTAATTGATGTTTGCAGCTAACGTCTGCAATAACTGCTGGTCAAGTCTCGGCGCAGTGTCCCAGGAAGGCTTCTGACATTTTTCAGTGATTCTCCTCACAAAACCACCAAACATAAGTGCACTTGTCATACCATAGTAGCATGGAGCCGTGAGGCTGAGGATCAATTCCCAGTTGATCCAAAGGTGTGTAATTATATCTCTGAACAAGTTGATTGGAAAATATGTGACATTAGACATATGGTATTTCTTTAAGTACTGAATATCTCTTTAAGCAGCACTTTAAATTAACAGGTAGCAGCTGTGGCTCATTGCTTACACTCTGGCCTTTAAATCTGAAGTGTGTGAGTTCAAGCTCTACTCTAAAACTTGCAAATGTCAAGGTTGATACTGCAATTCAGTACTGGGCAAGGTGCTGACTTTCAGTTGAAATCTTGAACCAAAGTGCTTTCACTTGAATGTAAGAAAGTCTTTTATTTTATTTTTAAATCAACCTGCTACAGATGTTACAACAAGCATCTGGAGGGGTTGGGGCTTAAATCCAGGTCTCCTGGCTCGGAGGTAGAAACACTACCACTGTGCCACAAGAGCCCATAAAAGATTCTTTTATATAATTTCAAAAAAGCTGTTCTTGACATTCAGCCTAATATTTATCTCTCAATTAACATTGCAAGCAGCTCAGTGGTTAGCACTGCTGCCTCACAGCGCCAGGGACCCAGGTTCGATTCCACCCTCAGGCGACTCTCTGGAGTTTGTCCGTTCTCCCCGTGTCTGTGTGGGTTTCCTTCGGGTGCTCCGGTTTCCTCCCACAGTCCAAAGATGTGCAGGTTAAGTGGATTGGCCATGCTAAATTGGCCCATAGTGTTCAGGGATGTGTAGCTTAGGTATGTTTTAAGGGGATGGGTCTGGGTGGGATGCACCAAGGGTCGGTGTGGACTTGTTGGTCCGAAGGACCTGTTTCCACACTGTAGGTATTCTAATTCTAATTCTAATTCAAAAAATAAATTATCTGGGGGTCATCACATTGCTACATGTGGGATGTTGCTATGTGAAAACAGAAGCTTAAACACACACACCAACAGGCTCAAGAACAGTTTCTTCCCCACTGTTATTAGACTGCTGAATGGACGTCTCCAATTTCAAATCTATAGCTGATCTTTCTTTTGTGCACCTCCTGTGTGGCCGTAACTGTGTATGCCTCGCTCTGTCCAAACACGTTATGATATGTGTGTTCTTGAATGGTATGATCTGCCTGTACTGCATGCAAAACCAAAGATTTTCACTGTACTTAGGTACATGTGACAACAATAAATCAAACTAAAATTGGCTATGGCATATTATACATATCACAACAAAAAAGTGCTTTATTGTCTGTAAAATGCCTTGTGAGTCCTATGGCCATCAACTGTCCCATATAAATGCAAGAAGTATTTTGTATAATGGTTTCTCAAAACAGCTGCTTACTATTAGGAGACTGCGCTAGTGTAATCCACCAACATGCATTGTAGCCACTTTAATGAGCAATAGTAGGATGACTTCAGTTACAAGCAGCTGTTTAATAAGCCTTCGGTGGCTTTTGCTAGCACAGTTTTGACTTCTTTCCCAAGAGACCACATTACACTAAACACAGGGCATGAGGAGAAGGTGTGTCAGGATGACCATGACAGCTACCAGCTCCAGCATTTCAATTCAAGATCCATTCTTCACCATCTTGTTAGCGCCTTCGTCCCTAAAGTATTTGCTGAAAATCAGACACCATGTGCTAGGACTTCAAACAGTAATGCAAAACAAACAGAATTAAGTTTGCAGTCCATTTTATTCAGTGTCTGATATTGTTTCCTCTAATATCTGGGAACTGCTTTCAAACACAGCCAAATGGCTTTTCCCATCACCAAATCACCCATGGTATTTTAGTGTCTGACAATTAATTGCATTTACTGCAGTGGATCTGAGTATCTGCTATTATATATCATTGACGTAATGATCCAAAACCACCCATTTATGTCATCATCTTTAATGAGTTTATAGCCCTACATGTTGTCAAGCAGTTCGATATCATACCATGAAGCACTCTGTGTGGTTTGAATTTATACTAGGACCAGCAGAGCTGCAGCTTATGCAAGATGAAGTTTAAAGAGCTTCCATGCAGTCACTTCACGAGCAACCTAAGTGGCTCGGTGCAGGAGTAGGGGCAATGGCCTTGTCCAGGAGCATGTGCAGCTGCTCAGTGCAGGAATGGGGATAGCGGTCCGGTGTGTAGCATTGCAGCAGCCAGCGTCAGACCATGTGGAGGCACCCCGTGTGGTCTGCTGCGGAAAGCCGTTGGAGAGAGACTGTGATGTTTGTCTTTTTAACTTTGATTCTTGTTTTTCTGGCCAATGGTTATACTGTGTCTAGCTGTAATGTAACTTCTTATTTCTTCATTTCTCTCTTCTATAACTAAGGTTTGTACCTACGTACGCTGTACCTAAGATGGTGTCATGTGTTGGTGACATTGTTACACTGTAACTAATCTTGTAATTGAAGAAGCTGTACCTAGGTACCTTTGTAACTAAGAAGGTGCTGTAAGCAGCGACTGATAAATTTGAATACACGTGACAATAAAGCTTGTTTGTTTGTTCATTCATTCATTATAACTTTCAAGCCCTCAAGATTCACACTTCACAGCTAGTAAAGTTCTTTAAATATATTGTGGTAGTTATACTTTCCTCTTACCTTTTGTAATACATTTGTTATTCCTTAGAAGTTTGAATTGAAGAACTTATTATCCTAACTTTGTATTTTCGGTTGGACTGTAGATTAAGTAGATTTTAGCTGATTGAGCCATTCTTCTACTTTGAAGAAAGAGGTGTCATGAGGACATGTACAGAGTCAGACTTTGCAGCAAATGTAATTGATTTAAGTGGTCATGCCTCATTGTTTATATATCTTGGAAGGGAGATCCTTCACTGTGACACTCAGCAATGTTTCAGAAGACCTATCTCATGAAGTACTATAAACTTGAGGGCTGCAGCCACAATTCATGGATAAAATATTCAACTGAGTAGAATCTGAGAACAATACCAAGTAAATCTGCCGACAAAGTTCTCCAATAATAAAAAGATACAAATCAGTCTTAATCTGACAAGTAACTCACTTCCATAGCTACCATTTGCATGTCTCCTTTATCAGGAATTACACAACTTGTCCTCACTTATTCTACAGAGGGTCCCCAATTTACCAACATCTGACTTACAAATCATTGTATCTACAACTGTACTCCCATATACTGATGTGATTTTTATTTTCAGATTTGTACGATCTGTATGCCCTTGTTTGCTATAATCTGCCTGTACTGCTTGCAAAAAAGGCTTTTCACTGTACTTAGGTACATGTGGCTACAATAAATCAAATCAAATAAAAAAAATCAAATCAAATAAAGTCCCGACATCTGGACATTTCCTGAATTTACAAACAGCTGCTTTACATGGCCCTGCATTGTGTGCAGAGTTGTGTCGACTTGAGAACAGACTCCATAATGGAAAACATTCATAACCTGGGGACTGCCTGTACTCATTTCTCAACAGTGAAAACAAAAATTAGTAAAAATAAATTTAACAACTTTCCTGGTATTTAGAAGAAGATGACATGCCCCAGTTTCTCCTTAGCTTCCTAATTTCCATCTAATGGCAGAAAGTTCAGTCAGTTGGTTGATGGTTTTAGCAGGAGCTTAGGACTTTGACATGATACATTCTTGTCTTTTAATTGTTAATCATTTCTCCTCTAAGAACAAAGTAGAAAGAATGGAGACATTCTGCATATCATTCTATGCAATTTACCCCTTCTTAGAAAAGACATTCTTCAATAAGGGTGAGAACAGAAAATGGAAATCAAATGTTGATCATGTGAGTCTTCTGATTTCCTCTGTGTTCATCTGTGAATAAAGAAACTTTTGTAGAAAGAGGAAGTGGTTTTGATGCGTGTTATGGAACCTGCTGTATGTAGCTGGTAGGTTACAAGTGTTGTTGAGCACATAAGGAGGGCCAAGTGGCTGTGAAGATGAAACACATTTAATACACAGCAATGTTTTAAGGTCTGATTATCTGTGGTGGCACGCAGAGGTCAGTGAATTTGTCACAGTATTAAAACACACGTTAGATTCTGAAACATTGGGTTTTGTCCCAGAGCCAATTCCGTACAAACAATTATAATTAATTTGAACTTAAACGCATAGCAACTGGTCCCGTAGATAACCACAATGTTCCAGATACAAACTGGCTCCCCCGGTCCTATCAACTACTGGAGTTATTTTGGAATTTCCACTCTGCTCACGGATATGGTTTATTTATTCAATGGTCTGTGAATATAGAGAAATACGAGTTTAAAATGTTGAAACAGGAGTCAGGTTCAATTCCACTCTCGGGTGACTGTCTGTGTGGAGTTTGCACATTCTCTCTGTGTCTGTGCGGGTTTCCTCTGGGTGCTCTGCTTTCCTCCCATGGTCCAAAGATGTGCAGGCTGGGTGGATTGACCATTCTAAATTGCCCCAAGTGTTCAGGGATGTGTAGACTAAGTGGATTAGCCATGGGAAATGCAGGGTTACAGGGATAGGGTGGTGGGATCGGGTGGCGGGTGTGAGTCCGGGTGAGATGTTCTTTGGAGAATCGGTGCGGACTTGTTGGGCCGAATGGCCTGTTTCCACACTATGGGAATTCTATGGTCATCCATTTACCTCTCTCAAACCTGTTCCACTATTGAATGTGATCTTAGCTTATCTGCAACCTAACACTGGTATTCCTGACTTCACCTATATCCCTTAACATCTTTTAGACTTCCATTCAGCCAGAAATAAATATTTTGTTTATTTTCCTAATATCTTGACTGTTTTAATTATGATCACCCCATAACCATCTAAATTCTGAAGAGCACACTGTTTATTTTTTCTTAATAATTTAACTTTGAGTTCAGCATCGTTATAGTAAATACATGCTGCACTTCTTCAAAAGCAAATGTACCCTAAGAGCAAATTATTGCAGATGCTGGAATCTGAACTGAAAATAAAAAATGCTGGAGATCACATGTTTCATCACTGATGAAGAGTCACCTAGGCTCAATGTTAGGTACTAAGATATAGACTCAATGTTAGCTTGCTTTCTCTACATGGATGGTGTCTGACGTGCTGTGATCTTCAACATTTATTGTTTTTAGATGTATCCTATCTAATGCATGGTGCCTTGTTTAGCAGAAGCATGACATCTATCACTTTACTGCACTAGATTTCGGAAGAGTAGGAATTATCCTAGGAGTCCTGAATGTTGACTATGAACCCAATGGATATTCACAGCATCAGTTCAAACATGGACAAGGCAGTCTCCTGCCTATTTTCACCTGTTGTACCTCATTTCCTTGGCCTAGGTTCATGGATCAGAATATTTCCATGTTTAACATCAAGTGCAGGAAGCACTAAGGGCGGCAAGGGTGCAAAATGTACTTTGGAATGGGGCCTTCAATATTTGTCATAACAGTGGCTTAGTAACATTTCTACTGACTGAGCTGCCCAGCTCCTCAAGGATTTTGTTTCAAAAATGAATCTGCAGCAGGTGGTGAGAAAACCGACAAGAGACAAACATGTACATGACTTCACCATCACCAATCTAATAGTCGCAGATGCATCTGCACATGGCGTCATAGTAGAATTAACCACTGCAAAGTCATTTGTGGAGACAATGTTGTATCAGTATTCGGAGGATACCTTCCATTGTGTTGGGTAGCATTGCTGCTGTGCTAAATGGGACAGATTGTGAAAGGATTTAGTAATCCAAAACTGAACATCCATCAGGCACTGTGGGCACATGCAGCAGAATTGTGTTTAAACACAATCTGTAACCTCCTGGCCCAGCATCTGTCCCATATTATCATTACCATCAACTGAAAGATCAACCCAGATTCCGTGAACAGTGTAGGAGGCCATGAGCAGCAATAGGCATACCTAAAAACTACAGCATAGCCACAAAACAAGACTACTTCCATGCCAAACAGGGGACGCAGCAAGCTATGGATGGAGCTGAATGATCCAACAACCAATAGGTTAAATCTAAGCTCTGCAGTCCTGCTACAATCAGTTGTGAATGATGTATACAATTAAACAACTAACAGTAAAGAAGATTTCCCATATATTTCCATCCTCAATGATGGAAGAGACCAGCACATCAGTGAAAAAGACAAGGCTGAAGCGTTTGTAACCATCTTTAAGCAGATGTAATGAGTGGATTATCCATCTCTGCCTCTCCTGAGGAACCTATGACAGCATGGACTGCTAGTCAAAATGAAGTTAATGGGAATCTGAAAGAAAATTCTCCACTGGTTGGAATCATAGCAATGACTGATTTTTCTGATATCAATTAAAAAATCACAAAGGTACATAGTTTTGTTTGTTGAAGACTCAGTACTAGGATAACGCTGCAGAAGTTCCTCAGGGTCAACCATTTTCAACTTCAGTTATGAATAACCTACTCTCCAAAGTAAGGTGAAAAGCAGGGATGTGCATGAGTACTTGCAAAGAGTCCAGTATCATTTGGAAGTCCTGAGATAATGGAAATGCCTGTGTTCTCAGCAAAATGCTGGGCAACTTTCAGGAACGTGCCAGGTATTGATTACATCAAGAGGGAATCTAACTCTGTCTCCCCAAGACATTAAGTGGCATTACCAACACTGAATCCTTCACCATCAACATCTGTAGGTTACCATTGACTAGAGATCAATCTGAGCCTCCTGTGGGAGCAGGTACAGAAATTCAGTCATGAATAACTTTTCTCCTGACTTCCCAAAATCTGTCCTGTGGGGCACAGATCAGGAGTGTGATGAGATACTGTATGCTAGCTTGAGTGAGTGAAATTCCTTGACTTTATCCAAGACCAAAACAGTCTATTTGATCAGAATTCCATCCACAACTTTAAACATCACTGTATCCACCAAAGCACAGTGGGAGTACTGAGTACCATCTACAAGATGCTTTGCTGCAACTTGCTAAATCTCCTTTAACAACACCTTTCAAATTCCTGACATTTATCACTTGGAAGAACAAAAGCAGCAGATACAGAGAAAGCAAGGTGCCTTCCATATCATGCACTATTTTAACATGGTATTATCTTGCCACTCCCTGCCAGGAACATTCAACTCTCAAAAGGTTCTTAAAACTTAAACTGCATTTGCTGCATCTTTCTCTAGAATGTTGATCTAAATTGACTTGACAGAAGAACATTGATTGCAGAAAAATCTGCTTGGATCTTGATTGATTTTCTGACTGACAGCGGAGCTAGTAATGAATTTGTGGATTTACTGAATGTCTATATTCATGTTGAAAACATCTATACTGCATATTCAAAAGCAATTACTTAAGTGTTCTCCCTTGACAGCACAAGGCAGCCTGCAAAACATCACCACTTCAATAAAGCCACAGCTAAAGACATTGAGAGTTTATTATACTGAGTTATCTTCATGTTCAGGCAGGTTCTTTTTTTAAAAGATTGTATTCTTTGTGTGGAAATGTTGTAAGGATGTTACATCAACTAAATGTAAGAAAATTAGAAGTAGCTTCTATCAAACAATGCTATCATAGAGTCATAGAGATGTACAGCATGGAAACAGACCCTTTGGTCCAACTCGTCCATGCTGACCAGACATGCTAAATTCATCTAGTCCCGTTTGCCCATGTTGGCCCATATCTCCTTAAACATTTCCTATTCATTTATGGGTACATCCATATGCCTTTTAAATGTTGTAATTGAACAAGCCTCCACCACCTCCTCTGGCAGCTCATTCCATACACCCTTTGTGTGAAAATATTGCCCTTTAATTCCCTTTTAAATCTTTCCACTCTCACCTTAAACTTATGCCCTATAGTTTTCGACTACCCCACCCTGGGGAAAAGACCTTGGCTATTTACCCTATCCATGTCCCTCATGATTTTATAAACTTCTATAAGGTCACCCTTCATCCTCTGACATTTCAGGGAAAACAGAACCAGGCTATTCAGCCTCTCCTTACAGCTCAAACCCTCCAATCCTGGAAACATGTTTATAAATTTTTTCTGAAGGTTTTTATGAACATGTTTTCTTTTTTCAGTCAACCTGGCAAAGCACCAGTGTAACTTGTCTAGCAACAGACTTACACAGAATTTCATAATCACACAAAATAGCCATTCAATTATGAAGAATCAAGCAGCCTATTCCTGTACATTTTACAGCATTTAATCTGAGCGGTAGACCAATCTTATTAATGTTCTTGTTTTGTTGCAATGAAAACATCAGGATTAGATTAGATCTGATTTGATTTGATTTGATTTATTGTAGTCACGTGTACCTAAGTACAGAAAAGCTTTTGATTATGAGCAGTACAGGCAGATCATTGCAAGCAAGGACATACAAATCAAAGAGTGCTTAGACAGAGTGAGGCATACAGGTTGCACTGAAGCAAGATTACCATTAACAAGATAGAATTTAGGGTTAAAGGTGTGGAACAGTTATAAGAATAAGATCTGCAGTAGGGAGCTCAGAAGGAGTCGCCCAGTGTCAGCACCACCTTAAATAATGAACCAGTCCAACTGATTACAGCAGTTTTTGGTAGCTGATTAAATGATGAATCAAGCAATCTACTTTAGTAGGAATTACACTAATGTGCAATCTTTATTTCGCCACCATTTTAGCCATTGTGGTGTTTCCCTAGAGATAGAACATAACAGTAGTTAGGCCCAAGAGACAATGTCAGGAAACAATTACAGATTGTGGGGAGCAGTGACTATGGCCTCAAGCTTTCGGATATCCACATATCTAACTTAAAGCTAATGACCAACAATTATTTTTCCATCAATTCTTCTATTTGCATCTATCTGTGAAGGACTAAATTTGAGAAAATTCATATCAAATTATCTCTGTACCAAAGTGGCAATAGTCTGCTGCAACCAGGTTGAAATGTTAATTAATGATTGAAGTACCTTCACACCTGGTTGACATTTTTGCACCACTGTGTGAAAATTGAATTTCAGCGAGCAATTGTTGCACAATCACTTCCTGATTCTGGGTTACGTTGTGGGATAGATTTTGACAGAGTAGAAGGAACTCCAAGAAGGGATAGAAATGGCAACCACTCAATTTCTGGATTCCCAACCCCAACCTTCAGTTTCTGACTTACACCAGGGCTGTTATAAGTGTGCAGGTGACTAAACATGTAACTTGCACTCCTCTAACAGCAGGATGTCCTAATCATCCAGGATTTTCATGGAGCCATGTCAACTTCTAAAAGCTTTGTGCTTCTAAAGGGCTCAAACACTTCAGTGGTGCTATAAACTGTAATCTGGATGATAGAATCTTACTTGAAAAGTAATTTCAAAATATCACACTCAGACCCGACATAGAGTCATAGAATCATAGTGATATACACAACGGGAACAGACCCTTCAGTCCAACTTGTCCATGCCGACCAGATATCCAATATAAAATTAGCCTCATTTGCCAACATTTGGCCCACATCCCTCTAAACCCTTCCTAGACATATATCCATCCAGATGCCTTTTATATGTTGTAATTGTACCAGTCTCCACCATTTCCTCTGGCAGTTCATTCCATACATGCACCACCCTCTGCGTGAAAAAAAAAGCCCCTTAGGGACCTTTTATATCTTTCCCTTCTCACTTTAATCTTATGCCCCCTTATTTTGGACTCCTCCACCGTGGGGAAAAGATCTTGCCTATTTACCTCATCAATGTCCCTCATGTTGTTATAAACTTCTATAAGGTCATTTCTCAGCCTCCAATGCTCCAGGGAAAATAGCCCCAGCCTATTCGGCCTCTCCCTACAGCTCAAACCCTCCAACTCTGGCAACATTCTTGTAAATCTTTTCTGAACCCTTTCAAGGTTCACAACATCCTTCCTATAGCAGGGAGACCTGAATTGCACACAATCAGGTGTGAATTTTGCTGTTTGTTTATTTTTCTTAGATGAACTCCAAACTCTAGAGGTACTTGAAATCAAACAGCAGAGGCAGTAGCTTAGTCAGACAGCAGTGTAGGTTTCTTTCTCCATTTGATTCACTTCCCACCATGTGGTCACTGCCTTTGTCTCCCTTCCTTCTTTTTTTAAAGTGCTGTTGTTTTGAACTTTTTTTTTCCCCCAAAGTTCAAAAACAATGCAACAGCTTATAAAACAGTAATTACTGCTCCTGGGATTCAAGGAAATCAGCTCCAACACTGAAAATACCTCAATAAAGGAGCAGCTCTTCCAGCCTCACATGTAAAGGTAAAGCCATCACAATCTCAAAGGACTATGGGGTTGTTCTCTCATTGGAGAAGGAGAGAGACGACTGGTTGTTGTTTAATCTAAGCATCACCAAGCCTCAAGCAAGGGGAAAGGTTGAGAAGGAGGGTCCTTCATGTAATCTCAGCCAGTGTGGGGATTTAATTCATGCGGCTAGTATCAGAATGCATTGCAAACCAATCATCCAGTCACTCCTTAGAAGAGGTAATTCGAACTTGGTCTGTAATCAAGGACAGGAAGGTGTGATTGTAGGTGAGGGGGAAATGGGTCCCAAAGGACAGCCCTCAAGGAACCTCTGTCCCTGCAATCATCTAACAGTCATGATGTTCTTGCAAACTGTATGGATGAGAGTGGACATAACAAGGGACAAAAATGCAATGGTAAACCAGATGATAGGGAAAGTTTTAAAACAAACAAAAAATGACAAAAAGAAAAAAGGAGGAAATAAACTCGAGGAAAGCTGGGAAGTAATATAAAAATGGACAATAAGAACTTCTTCAAATGTATAAAAGCAAAAGAGAGGCCAACACAAACATAGGTCCCTTAGAGAACAAGACTAGGGAAATAATAATGGGGAACAAGGAAATGGCAGTGGAGATGATTAAATAGTTTATGTCACATTTCATGATAGAGAATACTAATAACATTGCAAAATTCTAAATAATCAAGGGGTTGATGGTGGGTGGGGGAAGGAAAGAAATAAACAAAGTAACTAAGAAAATTAATGGGGCTAAGGGTCACTATAACCCCTTGGCCTAATGGGTTGCATTCTAAGGTTTTAAAGAAAATAACTACAGCAGTACTGAAGGCACTGGTAGCAATGTTCTTACAATGATTCTATTCTAGAAAAGTGCCAGGGGATTGGAAAACTGTCAAAGTAACATCTATATTCAAAATGGGAGGGAAACAAAAACCAAGTAACTACAGGACAATTAGCTCGACATCTGTTTGGGGAAAATGTTAGTTGATTATAAAGAATGCATAGCAGAGAATTTAGAAATGCATAATATAATCAAGTAAGGTAAATGTGGCTTCATGAAGAGGAAATCATGCCTGACAATTTTATTTGAGTTCTTTGAGGAGATAACAAGCAGCATAGATAAAGCGGAATGAGTAGATGTCTGGATTTCCAAAAGGCATTTGATAAGGTAGACATGTAAGGCTACTTAAGCAGAGCCCAAGATTTGGGGGTAGTATATTAACATGGATAGAGGATTGGCTAACTAACAGAAGAGAGAGTTGAGATAAAGCAGACATCTTCAGGATGGCAACCTGTAGCTAGTGGACTGCCAATTATTTACAATGTATATTAATGACAGGGATAACAGAAATGAATGTACAATTGGCAAATGATGATAATGATTCTAAAAGACTATATAGGGATAAAGACAGGTTAAGGGAATAGGCAAAAAAAGAAATTGGCAAATAGACTATAATATGGGAAAATGTGAGGTTATGAACTTCAGCTAGAAGAATAGAAGAATTGAGCATTAGTCAAATGGAGAAAGGCTGTAGAAAGCTGCAGGGCTTTAGAAGTTCTTGCCACGAATCACAAGAGCGTTCACTAGATTGATCCTAGGTATGGATGGACTGTCTTATGAAGAGAGTTTGAGTAAGTTGTATGCATTGGAGTTTGGAAGCATTAGAGGTGAAACAAATAAGATCCTTAGAGGGCTTGATAAGGTGGATGTGGAGAGGTTGTTTCTTCTTGTTAGAGTGTCTACAACCAGAGGGCATAATTTTAGACTAAGGGGTCAGCTAGTTAAGACAGATGAGGATTTTCTTTTCTTTCAGAGGGTAACGTATCTGTGAAATTCTTTACTGCAGAAGGCTGTCAAGGCTGAGTCGTTAAGTATATTCAAGATTGACATCAGCAGATCTTTAATGATTGGGGAAATCAAGGGCTTTGGGGAAAAGTAGAAAAATGGAGTGAACAATTATGAGATCAGCCACAATCTCATTGAATGGCAGAGCAGACTTCATGTGCAGGTAGGCTCTAAGATTCCTCTAAGATGCTGACATTATCATTAAATCTAAAGTATATCAATCTTGAAAAATGCGGTTATCGTTCAACATTATTACAAAACAATCTTAATCATGGTCCATCTGCAGTAATTTAAGTTTCAATCCTGTGTATTGAAGTTTCAACGTTACAAATGATCAAGTAAATAAATATGCCACACTTCCAAGTGTAGAAAGCATTTTCAAAACAATAATTCCTGCACCTTGTTAATTTTATTCCAATTTTACCATCTTTTCGTCTCACTGGTACAAGATATCTGAGAATCAGATCTGTTAATCTGTCATTTTCTTTCCCACCGGTGCTCAGCAGTTTTAATATTCTAAGTCTTGGTTCTTAGAGAGAAGTGGATAATAAGGCTTGGCCAACGAAGGGGTAAAGGGGGTCTTAACCATTGGTTGGTGAAATGGTAACACCTAGTTGCTGATTCGAGTGCAGAAGGCCTGATCAATATTTTCCAAGTATCTCATGAGGAAGTAATACACAATTCATCTACAGGCACTCTGTATAATATATATTTTCTTAACATGATAAAGTGAGAAATGAAAAAGAAACAAGTGAAAATATGTTGTTCGGAACAGACAGTAAATGTAAAACCTTCATCAGATCTAATGCTCTATTTTGAGGTCTTTTAGAAATTTTACATTTCAAGTTTTAACAAATTGAGTATATGATTGGTCAATTTTTACCCTCAGAGCAAAATGTAAAGCCATATATCATACCATAGTGCGATGACAGCATTAATCTGATTATAGAATTCAATCTTATAATTTAAAAACAGATAAACACTTCAATTTATAATCTTCGCATACCTCTAAGATAGTGACATTATCATTAAATCTAAAGTACATCTATCCTGAAAAACAGTTTTCTTTCAACGTTATTACGAAACACACTTAAGCATAGTCCATCTGCAGTAATTGAATTTTCAATCTTGTGTATTGAAATTTCTATCTTACAAATGATCAATTAAATAAATATGCCATACTTCCAGATGTAGAAAGCATTTTCAAAATTCCTGCTCCTTGTTAATTTTATTCCAATTTTATCAAATACAGAATATTGACTAGCTAACAAGTGTAAATTTAACAGCAAGTACTTCATATGCCCTCCCATGTACTATCACATGTGAATACTTCCTACCCTCGCTCAATGTAGATATCAATAAATGTGTTTGACAAGTGACTACCACAAGTTTGTATTTCAGGAGGTTGTTAAAAAAATGTATACAGTACAGTTGGTGTCACCAACAAATTTTAAAAAAACCTTAAGATCACACATTGTACAACAGTGTATATTAGCTATCATTTATTCAGAAATGCAGATCTGGATTCTTAATATGCCACATATAACTAACCAAGTAATATTGGACGCACAGTATTAGGGTGTCATAGAGTCTTAGTGTCATACAGCATGCAAACGGACCCTTCATTGCATGCCAACCAGGTATCTCAAACTTAACTCGTCCCATTTACCTGCATTTGGCCAATATCACTCTAAGCCTTTCCTATTCATGTACCCGTCCAGATATCCTTTAAAAGTTGTAATTGTAAAAGTTGTAATTGTATTCCATCAGACTCCTGACTTGTGTCCTGTAGATGGTGGATACACTGATGAAAAGTTACCTGAAACCTTTTTTTCCTGTTTCTCCCTCTCTCTTTCTGTGCGATTGCTGTCTGATCCATTGAGTGTTTCCAATTCTTTTAGTATTTTTCTTTTGTTGTATAAATCTTTTTTTGAGCTTGCATGCAGGTAGGTTCCTTGTGGATGAAATAGAACTTCAGTAATGGAACAAAACAATCAGTACCATATTGGCTATCCCTGATCAACTCTCTGTGTGTATGTGTGTGTATACACCTGTACACATGATCACCGCCATAGATGTTAGATCTGCCTTCTTGAGAGTGAATCCACAGAAGGTGACTGACCTGAATGTCATCCCTGGTTGTGCACCCAGTTCCTGTGTGAACCAGCTGCTGGGAGTATTCACTGACATCTTTAATCTCTCCTTACTTCGATCTGAAGTCCCCACCTGCTTCAAGAAGACCCCCATCAGCCTGGTGCCAACGAAAAATCATGCAGATGCGTCAATGATGACACTCCAGTGGCTCTGACCTCCACAATGATGAAGTGCTTCGAGAAGGTAGTCATGGCTCACATCAGCTCTAACCTCCCAGCCTGCCTTGATACCTTGCAATTCACCCACCAGTGCAACAGATCCACAGCAGATGCCATCTCCTGGGCCCTACACTCATCCCTAGAACATCTGGATAACAGGATACCTACGTCAAGATCCTACTAATTGACTACAGCTCCACCTTCAACACTATAATTCCAAACAAACTAATCTCCAAACTCCGGTGACCCTTCCTAAGAACATGCCCTTACCAGGCAAAATTTATTCAGAGCTTCATTTGGTTTTACTTCAGTTCCCCGGTGACAGCATAATAGGCTGCTATTTATCTGGCCTGTGTGATGGCATTCCTTGATATCACTGAAAATTCTGTGTGGGATTGACCTATATCACTTATAACCAAACTTGATTCAAGAATAAGTAACGAATAGTACATGATAATAACAAAGTTAATTTTAGCATTGTACGGAGTAAGTGTGTTTCAATTGGGTGTAAGTTTCCAGAGTTTGATTACGGGTGGAGGCCAACTGCATTCACTCAACTTTTCAACCAAGAGGCCTTCAACTATTATGGGACAAACGTCCATTACTCTTCAGGAAGAAGTTCTGCCTCTGAGCAGCAGTGCAATCAGTAGCTGTTCAGCACTAGCAACATCGCCAGGATTAGCTGTGAGATTGACTGTACAGTATCTGAAAGGAAGACTTGGTGTTCTGAAAGTAATCTGGGATCTTCCATAGAACATAGAACATAGAACATAGAACATTACAGCGCAGTACAGGCCCTTCGGCCCTCGATGTTGCGCCGACCTGTGAAACCAATCTGAAGCCCATCTAACCTAAACTATTCCATTATCATCCATATGTTTATCCAATGACCATTTAAATGCCCTTAAAGTTGGCGAGTCAACTATTTTTGCAGGCAAGGCATTCCACGCCCTTGCTACTCTCTGAGTAAAGAACCTACCTCTGACATCTGTCCTATATCTATCACCCCTCAATTTAAAGCTATGTCCCCTCGTGCTAGCCATCACCATCCGAGGAAAAAGGCTCCCACTGTCCACCCTATCTAATCCTCTGATCATCTTGTATGTCTCTATCAAGTCACCTCTTAACCTTCTTCTCTCTAACGAAAACAGCCTCAAGACCCTCAGCCTTTCCTCATAAGACCTTCCCTCCATACCAGGCAACATCCTGGTAAATCTCCTCTGCACCCTTTCCAATGCTTCCACATCCTTCTTATAATGCGGTGACCAGAACTGTACACAATACTCCAAGTGCGGCCGCACCAGAGTTTTGTACAGCTGCAACATGACCTCATGACTCTGAAACTCAATCCCTCTACCAATAAAACCTAACATACTGTACGCCTTCTTAACAACGCTATCAATCTGGGTGGCAACTTTCAGTGATCTATGCACATGGACACCGAGATCTTTCTGCGCATCCACACTACCAAGAATCTTACCATTAGCCCAGTACTCTGTATTCCTGTTACTCCTTCCAAAGTGAATCACCTCACACTTTTCCTCATTAAACTCCATTTGCCACCTCTCAGCCCAGCTCTGCAGCTTATCTATGTCCCTCTGTAACCTGCAACATCCTTCCGCACTTTCCACAACTCCACCAACTTTGGTGTCATCCACAAATTAACCCATCCTTCTACGCCCTCATCCAGGTGATTTATAAAAATGACAGACAGCAGTGGCCCCAAAACAGATCCTTGAGGTACACACTAGTAACTGAACTCCAGGATGAACATTTCCCATCAACCACCACCCTCTGTCTTCTTACAGCTAGCCAATTTCTGATCCAAACCACTAAATCACCCTCAATCCCATGCCTCCGTATTTTCTGCAATAGCCTACCATGGGGAACCTTATCAAACGGTTTACTGAAATCCATATACACCACATCAACTGCTTTACCCTCATCCACCTGTTTGGTCACCTTCTCAAAGAACTCAATGAGGTTTGTGAGGCACGACCTACCCTTCACAAAACCGTGTTGACTATCCCTAATCAAATTATTCCTTTCTAGATGATTATAAATCCTATCTCTTATAATCCTTTCCAACACTTTACCCACAACCGAAGTAAGGCTCACTGGTCTATAATTACCAGGGTTGTCTCTACTCCCCTTCTTGAACAAGGGGACAACATTTGCTAGTCTCCAGTCTTCTGGCACTATTCCTGAAGACAATGACGACATAAAGATCAAGGCCAAAGGCTCTGCAATCTCCTCTCTAGCTTCCCAGAGAATCCTAGGATAAATCCCATCCCGCCCAGGGGACTTATCTATTTTCACACCTTCCAGAATTGCTAACACCTCCTCCTTATGAACCTCAATCCCGTCTAGTCTAATAGACTGTATCTCAGTATTCTCCTCGACTACATTGTCTTTTTCCTGTGTGAATACTGACGAAAAATATTCATTTAGCACCTCTCCTATCTCTTCGGACTCCACGCACAACTTCCCACTACTTCCAGACCTCAGACTGATAGACTCCACTGGGAGTGGGCATGTTAGACAGGGAAGGAGCAAGGTTACTCAGGGAGGGAACAAAAACAAAGTTGCTGATAAAGCTCTGCAGGTCTGGCAGCATCTGTGAAGGAAAGAACAGAGTTAACATTTCGGGTCCAGTGACCCTTCCCCAGAACCTTCCTCAGAATCCTGAGTTCTGAGGATGGGTCACCGGACCTGAAACGTTAACTGTTTTTTCCTTCACAGATGCTGCCAGACCTGCTGAGCTTTTCCAGCAATTTTGATTTTGTTCCTCATTTACAGCATCCACAGTTCTTTTGGTTTTGATCAGGGAGAGGAAGGGAATGGGAAGAGAACAGGGGAGGGGAAACACTGTAAACTGAAGCTGCCTACAGGTGGCGTGTAAACTCTAATCCCTCATCCCCATGACCCACACCCCGCCCCCCAATATAGTGTATTCTAGAAAGTTTCATCACATGATCAACCACCTTACACTATCCCTGCTCCTTCACAATCCTGCCACTGGTCCATTTTCTTCCCCACATGTTGCCTTCCCAAACCAATAGGAAAACAAAAAGACTTATTGCTACCTGATTTAATTAAATTTTTAAAATGACAATAAATGAAAAACAAGCTGTTTAATCCTCCTGCAATGTGCCTCCTGCTTTGCTTAGTGTAGTGACCCAAAGATTAGTCTTTGATTCCTATAAATTTCATGGTAATACCAGAGAATTTAAAGCATAAATTGGAGGTCCCGCAGCAGAAATGTCTGAACTTCTCATGTAAATTTCAGCAGGATTTGCTTCAGGGTAACTCATTTCTATTGTAATTTTAATTTGATGTAGAAATTCAAAAGAACATTTAAAGTAAAAAATTGTTCTGCGGCTATACAATTTTATACAATCTTGCGGCAGTTTGAGCAATGGACAGAGATGATTTTTTTATTAAAAATGCACAATGTGCATATGCATCAAGCCAATGATTCTCTCTTAGAATGAAATAAATAAATGGAGCAAAGTGGAAAACGGAAAGGCTGGGGAAGAATTTGAAATGGCAACAAATGCACCAGTTAAGATGTGACCTTGTTAACATTGGGGTTTGGATACTCAGGAGTGAAATTAGGAAGCACTTTTTCATATATGAAGAATTGGAAAAAGTATGGCCTTCCCTTTAAAAAAAGACTGTGGGTGCTGGCTCAATCAAAGTTGTCAAAATACATTTCTTTTATGAGGTACATTCTTCAAGGGCCATGTTTCAAAGTGAGAGGGAACAAAGGTAAGTAATGTTGTTGAGGTACAGATTGGCCATGCTCTAATTGATGTGAATGGTTTCTCCTGTCCGAATGTTTGATCATCTGATTTACAAACTGTTTTCAAATGCAGATGTCTATTACTGAACAATGAAGCGAATTGAGATGCTGGAGCATAGCTGCCATCCAAAAAGAGTGCAGAAGTATCATTTGATACCTTGCTATCACTCCTGATATTACGGCCAATGTTCTGCTCTTAGGACCTTCAGGGCCTATGAGATGGAAAGATGGTCACCAGATAGGACAAAGCAGTCTGCTTGATCGGCAGCCCATCCTCCAAGTGCCTCTTAAGAATTCACTCCCTCCATCACCAGATAGTTGTGCTCTGCAATATTCATAAAATGAACTGCACCACTCAACAAAACATTTTTGGCAGCAATTCCCATATATCTGCCCTCAACCTGTTAGAAGAACAAGAGCAGCAAGTACGTGGGAAGGCTATCATTTCTAAGTTCTCCCTCAAATCAGACCATACTGACTTTGAATATATCACAATATCACTTGCTCCATTTTTCACAGGGGGAAGTACCTCGTACTCCATACCTAACAGAATAACAGTTTCATCAGCCTACAGTAATGGTTCAACAAATTCAATGAAAATCCTTGCTAACAATGTCCATATCTTTATAATTAAACAAAAGGGATAATTAACAGTATTGAACAAATGCTACCCTCAGGAACAGAGTCACACAGAATAATATTTCACCAATATGGAGCCACAATCCTTTTTGGAAAATAGTTCACAAAAGGAAAAGGTAAAATAGATTTCATATTTTTTACATCCTACTTACCACTAATTTTCAAAAGATATATACGTTACGGTGAATGAATGAAGAAACCTAAGCTAAGTCCATGTTTTCTGTTTGCAGTCTTTTTGCTAGATATTTCCATCAGTCAGAGAAAAGTGAAGTCCTCACAGTAAAGAATTTCAGCTGTGCAGCAGCAACTAATGTATTAAAATTTCATATGAATTATGAAGTTAAACTTATAAAGAAACATTAAACAAAATAATAAAATATTTTGCAGGTGTGACAATTCAAAAAAGTCTGGGAAAGGATTATGTCTACTAAGGATAGAAATCAAATTACCACAGATAATGATGGATAGGTGGCAGAAATATTAAATAATTATTTCACTTTGTATTTACAAATACATCTAATCCTACAATGAGATGAGCTCTAAGTTAAATATGTTTTAAATTAAATTGGGATGCATTAAATAAACTTTCATTGGAACTCTGAAAGGGTAAAAGCTTGGTCTGATGGATTGCATCTACCCATTTCAAAATAATGTAGTAAATAAATAACAGTGGCATTACTAAACATATTAAATCATTCTTCAGAAAAAGTGCAATGCCGGAGGAGTGATTGATACCTAAAGTAATATCTCTGTTTAAGAGGGTGGGATAGAACATGTGCAGGAAATCACAGACCAGTTAGCTACTATCCATGTTAGGAACAAAATAACAGAATCCCTACTAAGGGAGAGAACAGATGAGAATCTAGAAATAAAAATATATTGCTTAATATATCAGTGTGGATTTCAAAATAAATAAAAATTTGCTTGACTAATCTTATTGAATGTTTTGAGGGAGTCAAAGAAATGGTAGACAACTGTTAAAAAGTACACACAATATATCTGAACTTTTCAAAGCCTCTGTAAGGTACACCATTATAAACTATGGATAATGTCAAAGAATGTGGAGTCAGGGAAAGTCTTGCTTCTGTTTGTGTTGTTGGTGAAGGTGTTGTGGGCTTTTTTATGCTTTTCATCAGAGGTCCTTGCTATAGTTGCGTAAGCTGATCCCATGCTGAAATAAAGTCTGGCTGCAGGGAAGTTCAGATCAAAAATGAGTTAAGTCCAAGGTAGATGAACTGTAGTCACTGCTAAAGAAGTGAAATCTACCTCTCACAAAAGTGCTGTTAGCATAACTCTTTCATAAAGACAGGCCAACTATATGCAATTTCACTGCTTCAAGGTTTTCAAGCCTGTCAGTTTCATCAATCAATTAATTCTCACTATGCTTTCTATTGTTGACCACAGTGAGTTCCATACAACTCAGAAACCGTCACCCTCCCCCACAGAATCAATGAAAATGTAAATATGTTCTAAATTATAGTCAAGTTAACAAAGGACTTGCATTTATATTACATCTTTCACAATTTCAAGATACTGCAAAGCAGTTTACTGTGAATGATATATTTTTGAAATATAATCATTGTTGCAATTCGGAAAACCTGGCAGCCAGTATGTGCACAGTAAGCTCCCACCCAGCAATGTGATAATGACAAAATTATTTCTTCTTTGGTCATTTTGATTGAAGGATAAATCTAGGCCAAGTCATCAGCAATAGCTCAACCTGTCTAATTGAAAATGGTGTTATGGGATTTTGGAGAGCAGACAGAACCTGATTTGAGCTTAAATTTGAACAATTATTGCAACACTCTACTGAGGTGCCAGACTTCACTTTTTGTACATAATCTCTGGTTCCAAGGCAATAGTGCTACCAACTGAGCCAAGGCTAACACCATTAAACAATAGCTTTCCCGTTACCACTGCACCTATCCAGGATTTTTTTATAATGCTTAATAACAAATTTATTACTCACCTTAGACACTCTCAGTGTCTGTTTTACTCATTATCTAGTCAATAATTACTGGGTAAATAATATTTGGATATTGTCTGGATGGTACTAAACCATTCTGATGGTAACCTTCAATTAGTTAATGGGTCACATCCTTGAACACACAGCATTTATTATGTTAGCCCACTCACTGTGAATCTAGATATAATCAAGGTCTGTATCAGCAAAACTGCAGTTTCCCCACCAAATAAATAACTGAACACAATTGCATTTTCAACATGATAATCTTGTCATTTCATTTGTGATGAAAGCCTTGTCATGCTATTTGTTGTTAGTCAATAACAATATGAGTCTCAGAGATGAATGAAAATCAGTGTGTCGTAAAGTCAGAAGACTAAGTAAATCTGTTGATTTTTACATTAACTTGGACAAAAGCATTCAATGGTCTTGAGATCATAATTCTTTACTGGAAACACATAATCAATTGTTAATCAGTCTAGCACACTCATTTGAATACATTCCAACAATTAGATCCGTACAACACTATCAAGTTGAGCTTACTGTTTCCTCAGAATTCATTATAAAACAAATGTATTTTCTCTATTATTTTAGGAAAAGAAATGATAGTTAATGTAAAGTTATCATAGCCTTACCAACCCATGGGGCTGCTCTGTCCTTAGTGAGAGATGGTGCTTTAACCTGATGGAATGGCCTCAAGCAAGGGTAGAGTTTGGGAAGGAGAGACCTTGATGATAACCTCAGGTGGTGTGGGAATTGAACCCACACTGTTGGCATAACTCTGTATCTCAGACCAGCTGCCAGCCAACTGACTGCGCTATTCAACATAATGTTACATAGAACAATTTTTGAAGCCGGTAAAAGTATTTGCACCACATTGCAAATAAGTAGAGTTTTACAACAGATTTTAATGTTAGACTTTTTATACTTAGTCTACGTGCCATGATGTGGAGGTGCCGGTGTTGGACTGGGGTGGACAAAGTCAGAAGTCACACCAAACCAGGTTATAGTCCAACAGGTTTATTTGAAATAACAAACTTTTGGAGAGCTGTTCCTTCATCAGGTTGAAGGAACAGCGTTCCAAAAGCTTGTGATTTCAAATAAACCTCTGGTCTCCCTGCTATAGGAAGGATGTTGTGAAACTTGAAAGGGTTCAGAAAAGATTCACGAGAACGTTGTTAGGGTTGGAAGGCTTGAGCTATAGGGAGAGGCTGAATAGAATGGGGTTATTTTCCCTGGAGTGTCGGAGGCTGACAAGTGACCTTATAGAAGTTTATAAAATCATGAGGGACACAGATAGTGTAAACAAACAAGGTCGTTTCGCTGGGGTGGGTGAGTCCAAAACTAGAGGGCATAGGGTTAATGTGAGAGGGGAAAGATATAAAGGGGACCTAAGGGGCAACTTTTTCATGCAGAGGGTGGTGCGTGTATGGAATGGGCTGCCAGAGGAATTGGTGGAGACTGGCACAATTACAGTATTTAAAAGGCATCTGAATGGGTATAAGAATAGGAAGGATGTAGAGGGATATGAGCCAAATGCTGACAAATGGGACTAGATGTATACAGGATATCTGGTCGGCACGGACAAGTTGAAGGGTCTGTTTCTGTGCTGTATATCTCTATGACCATAACCGGGGACCATGTAGCTTCTGACTTACTTTACATGTAAATTTTCCAGATAAGATTTTTCCTGCTTTTAGAAACAGAAACTCTCAAAGATCTTTCACAGAATATACATATAAAAATTAATGACATCATGGCTGAATAGAATTTGCAATTTGAATTGTCGGTGCATAACCTCATTTCTTCCTGAAATTGTCAGTAGCTAGTGGAACAAATGTTCCATTCATATTGCTAGATGTCAGTTTATTTGTGAACTTCCTCTTGAAAATGTAATTACTGCAATTTGTTGGCCTTGGACTTGTGTGATTATGTTTTACATTGTTTGATTAAAGAATGAATGCAACCAAATTGTAATGAAATATAACTAGAATAAATATAGCAATTAAGGTGTCAAACGGAGTCCTTAATGAAAAAGAATGGATTGCAATTCCGATATAATGTAAGTGCCCATTTCCTTTTAAACGTCACTTGAGAAAATCATCCCAGAATACAAATGCAGCATCTCTAACTATCAAACAATTGATGTGCAGATTGAAAAGTGGAACTGACAATTGCAAAGAGGTCTCACTTTTTGAAACATTCAGGGCAGAATGTTTGCCAGGAACATTTGTATCTGTTGTTTGAAATGGAGATGATTCTCACTCAAATAATCGTGGCAAAATTTCTCCCTGCGGCCATCTCTTATTCTCTGACAGATTTTCGAATACTGCGAGGAGAGATGTTTTTTCACAGGCTTGTAGTTACAGCCAAGTCTGTTCCACCAGGAGTTGTTCAGCTTTGTGAGGTGACAGAAAATCAAGAGTCAAAGAGCAATAGTGGCAGGAAATTCTACTATAAGGGGAAGAGAAACATTTCTGTGGCCACAGATGTGGCATCAGGATGGTATGTTGCATGCCTGATGCCAGGATCAAGAACATCATTGAGTAGCTGCAGGACATTCTAAAGGGAGAGGCAGTGTATTCTAAGGTTGTGGTCCATGTTGGCACCAACAACATAGGTACAAACATAAATGGGGTCCTGCAAGCAGAACATAATGAGTTAGGAAATAAATTAGAAAGCAGGACCTCAAATGAAGTGATTTCAGGATTACTTTCAGTGCTGCACACTAATGAATAAGAACATGGGGTGGAGGGATAGTGTAGGAGGGAGGAATTTAGATTCTTAAGGCATTGGGGCCAGTTCTGGGAAAGACAGGATCTGTCCATGGTGGGTGGGTTGTATCCTAGGACCAGAACCAATATCCTCACAGGAACATTCGTGAGTACTGTGGGGGTCAGTTTAAGATAACATTGCAGGGGAATCACTTTGGAAAGGGAGTGGGAAGACAAGAGTGTTGGAAACAAAGATGCAAGATAGAATAACAAAAAGCAAAGTGGAAGGTAGAGGAATCAAGGGCTGAGCAGTAAATAAGGCTGAAGTACAAAAAATGTGTAAAAATGTCAAAAAAAGAAGTCTAAAAGGTGTAATATTTGAATGCACAGAGCATTTGCAATAACATAGATAAATTAAAAAAGCACAAGTAGTTGTTCAGGCACAATATGTTTACAATTAATGAGACATGCCTACAAAAGGACTGAAACTGGAAACTTAAAAATCCAAGGCAGTTTAATCTTTATGAAGGAAAAGCAATACTGTAAAAAAGGTGGGGTGGAGTTATTAGTGAAAGATGAAATCAGTGCAATTGTGAGAAAGGATATTGGCACAGAAAATCTAAAAGTGGAACCAACCTGGCTGAAGCTAAGAAGCAACAAGAGGCAGGAAATATTATTGTGAACTATCCATAGGTCTACAAACAATAATGGTAAAATACAGGATGGCATTAAACAGGAAATTAAACAGGGGTGTTAAGACAATCATGGGTGATTATATCTATATATAGACTGGGAAAGTTAGCAATAACCAGAATTGCAATAATACTGTGGCAGCTGAATTCCTGAGATGAGGACATTTTTGTTTTAGATCAATAAGGTGAGGAGCAAAATGCAGAACAGATTTTTGATTGTGCAATGAGAATGAGATGCCCTTTCGGAAAATGTGACCGCAATATAATAGAATCTTTCATTTGGGGTAGAAAGGGAAGTAGGGTCCAAAATCCAAGCAAAGGAACTTTGAAAGTATGAGGAGTGGGTTGACTGTGATAGACTGGGTAACATCATTAAAGGGCAAGACAGTGTATATTTGAGGAAATAATGCATGCATTGCAGCAGTTATAGATTCTGTTTGGGGGAAATGGGAATTGGCTAAGAACACTGCAACAAGTAACTCACTTCCTGGCTCCCCAATGCCTGTCCACTATCTACAAGCCACAAGTCAGGAGCATGATGGAATACTGCCCACTTGCCTGGATATATGCAACTCTAACAACACTCGAGAAGCTTGACATCATCCAGGACAAAGCACGCCACTTGACTGACACCACATCCACAAACATCCACTCCCTCCACCACCGATACTCAGTAGAAGCAGTGTGTACTATCTACAAGATGCACTGCAGAAATTGAAAGATCCTCAGACAGCATCTTTCAAACCCATGACCACTTCCATCTAGATCGACAGGGACAGCAGATACATGGGAATGCCACCAACTGCAAGTTCCCCTTCAAGCCACTCACCATCCTGACTTGGAAATATATCACTGTCCCTTCACTGTCACTGGATCAAGATCCTGGAAATTCCTCCCTAAGGGCAATATGGGTCTGCCTACAGACATGGACTGCAGCGGTTCAAGAAGGCAGCTCACCACCACCTTCTCAAGGGCAACCAGGATGGGCAATAAATGCTGGTACAGCCAGCAATGGCCACATCCCACGTGTAACCAAAAAAAAAAACTGGAAAGTGGCCAAAATATGGTTAACAAAAGGAAAATGTTACCTTAAGATGCAAAGTGACCTCATACAAAGTTTCTCGAAAATGTAGCACATGAGGACTGGGAACAGTTAAGAATTCAGAAAAAGAAGGTCAAGAGGTTGTTAAATTTGGAGAAAATAGAATATGAAAGGAAACTTGTAAGGAACATTGAAATGGACTGTAAGAGCTTCTATAAGAACATAATTAGTCAAAAAAAGGGCATTGGTGGAGCTTATGAGAAATTCACCAAATATCCTCAAACAACTTCCTCATTGCTGCTGTTTCTTCACTGAGAGACAAGGTATATTCTCAGGCCAATTCCTAGTTTTGGGAATCTTCTACCCAGTATAATGTGCAACATTCTTCTGTAAGGAAGTAAGAGATCTTTAGGGAAGATGGCTGTCACAACTGAATATCTGCTATTTTGTGTCCAAGAGGTGAATTGCATATAAGAACTTTGTAATAATACTAAGTGTGTGAAGATGAAGGAAGGAAGAATGTGAAGTGTGATGTGATGATTAGAGTAGTGAATGAATTTGGGGAACTGGTCCAATTGTTGCTATGAATGTGGCTGTGAGTGGTGCAATTGTGATGGCATGGAATTAGAGAAGTGATCTTACTTCATATTTCCAGTTAAGTTGTTGAACTTCTTACAACACTGCATTTACAACCTTGGATTGCCATTTAGATCAGTAACAATTTCCTCATCACAGACTGGAGGGCTGATAGATGGACGTATATTAAATCCATTCTCCTCTCCATTTTTTTAAATCAAGGCCATTATTGCAGCATCTTAATCATTGGGGTCCATACTTCTCCCAGTTTCATCCATTTCAGTCTTTCATAAGGCAGCATTCCTTGCAGCCACAGTACACTACACACTTCCTCTTTAAGAGATATCACATTTTGTTCACTATTTACAGACAGTAACCTCTTTAACAACCCAAACAGTTGTGCAGTCAATTAACAATGTGGGTCTTACAAACTGAGTGCGCAGGTCATTAAGATCATTCAGCACATATTTCAGATTGGGGGTGTTGGGGAAAAAAATGCTTGTTTAATCATGTTATCATACTCATGAATTTATTGGATGTTGATATCAAACAAAGACAATCTTCATAAAAGATTCAAGACTTATAAAGTTCATAAAAATTGGTTCTTTCATTATGGTGAAATGGCAACATGCTTTTGGGGACAAAATAAAACTATTTTAACATGGAGCGATGGTCCCTTTAAGAAATAGATTTCATCTGAATTTTGTTATCTAAAAAAAACTGGTTTCCAGTAAATAATTGTGTGATCAGGTTGCCTGATTATTTTAGAACATACAACAGCATAGTATAGGAAAAGGCCCTTCAGCCCACCATGTCTGTGTCGATCATAATGCCATTCCAAATTAATCCCAACTGCTTGCACATGGTCTGTATTTATCTATTTCCTGTCTAGTCATGCGCCTGTCTAAATTCCTCTTAAACATTGCTATCATATTTGCTTCTACCACCTCCCCTGACAGCACGTTACAGGCATCTACCACCTTCTGTGTAAAATATCTTCCCATGCACATCTCCTTTAAACTTTCCCCTCTCACTTTAAACCAATTCCCCCTTAGTATGTGAGATAACAAGGTGTAGAGCTGGATGAACACAGCAG
>NC_063337.1:101638590-101654484 GCF_021869965.1 Rhincodon typus | reverse complement strand
GAGCAGGAAAGCTGACGTTTTGGGTCGAGACCCTTCTTCAGAAAAAGAAGAATTTTTTCTGAAGAAGGTTCTCGACCCAAAACGTCAGCTTTCCTGCTCCTGTGATGCTGCTTGGCTGCTGTGTTCATCCAGCTCTACACCTTGTTATCTCAGATTCTCCAGCATTGGCAGTTCCTACTATCTCTGTAACAATTTTTCTCCCCCTTAGTATGTGACAGTTCCACCCCAGGGGAAATAGACTCTTAACTATCCACCCAATCTATTCCTCTTATAACACTATATATTGCTATCAGGTAGTCCCTCAGCCTCCAACACTCTGGATAATATAATCCAAGTTTATCCAGCTTCTTCTCGTTAATATTATCCAATCCAGGGCACATCCTAGTACACCTCGTTTGCACCCTCTTCAAATCTTCCACATCTTTCCTAAAGTGTGGCAACCAGAACTGCAAACAATGCTTCAAATGTGGCCCAACTCAAGTTTTATACAGCTCCAACATGACATGCCAACTTTTACACTCAATGCCTTGACCGATGACAGCAAGCATGCTCTACACCTTCTTAACCCTCTTATTCACTTGTTTGCCACTTTCAGGGTGTTATGGACTTGCACTCCAAGATCAGTATGAAAATGCTTTGTTAGGAATATTTATGTTGTTCGATTTTGTGTGTTTTTTTTACTTAAACAGTGAACCTTGTCACGTGATTCTTTAAGTAAATATCTAGGCATTAAGCTTCTAAACAAAACAAAGCAAAACCGTTTCGCATCTCTTTTAAGATCATAGCAATAGGAAGCTCTGAAGATATGCATTCTGATCATTCATGAACTGGAAAAAGTCCTTCAGTCATGTACAGTTGCAGACAAGATGTCATTGAAGAGTAACTTCATATGCTGTTGTAATAACTTATTTTTTTCATTTTAATTGTCCGGTGAGTAGCTATGAATTCTGTACAATGATTAGTCTTCAGCTGAAGAATTCTGATGAAGACAATTGAATAAATTTAAATCGTTGAGGTATTTGCCTCTGTTACTGTAGTTTGTCTTTCAGGACTTAGTGGGCTCTTAAACAAGAAATAAAACATAAATAAGTTGGAAGAAGCTTTAAACCATATTTGTTTGATGTAAGAGATAGCAGGAACTGCTGATGCTGGAGACGGAGATTTTCTGAAGAAGGGTCCTGACCCGATACGGCAGCTTCCCTGCTCCTCTGATGCTGCCTGTCCTGCTGTGTTCCTCCAGCTCCACACTGTGTTATCTTTGTTTGATGTAAAACCTTTTTGATCAATACAGCAACAATTTAAATTTCCACTGGCGTTTTACCAGTCTATTAATCAGACTAAAATTTCCACTGAGCCAAAGGAGGAGATAGTATGGAGGTCAAGCAGACAGACTTAATGAAAGAAGGCAATAGAACTAATGGGATTGGGGTGGGAATGGTAGCCATACTGCATGGTTACAGATATAAAGAAACTGAGGTTGTGTCAGCAAGGCAGAAACAGAATAAAGGAACTCAGTAAGGAACTGCTCTATTGTCTTCAGTGGTTCAAGAAGCTGGGTCATTGACAGGTTCTTAAAGACAATGAACTATAGATGATAAATGTTGGCCCTGCCAGTGATGCACACATCCCGTGAATGCAGAAAGTATTTGTAAAAAGGTTTAAAGCAGCAAATGTAATAAATGCTAATCCTTAACCAGTGAATAGTGTTATAGTTTTTCTCTGGATTTTTTTTTCAAAGTCGTTGAAGAATGTTCAATTATCACATTGGATGGGATTGAAATAAAATGTGATTATTACATTATTGGTCCTTGTTGTAAGCACTTCTGGCCATGTTCGCAATGAATGAATGAAAACAAAACTTAACGCTTCATCGAATCTACAGAAGACCATTAATTCAATAAATATTAATATCTAATGGAATGTATGTATGTTGTATGTCTTGCATAGAAATGGGTGTGTGTTTTTACTTTTGATAAATCTACAATAAGGATAGACTGTGACTTGTGGTGGTACTCTTGACCGTGAGTCAAGAAATTGAAGATTGAACCCAAGAAGTTAGAACGCAAATTCTAGGCTGAAATGTAAGGCTTAGAGCTGGATTGAACCTGGAAGGAATTTGGTGCGCTTCATATAAGATAATTTGACGGACCAGCCATAGAACCTATCACTTAGTCGAGGCGATATTCAGGAACCAGTATGAATTCAGGCAAATATACAGTTTAAAAAGTGAAAAGCATCAATATGTGATTGCCAAGTGAGGCGGTGAATCGAATGACTCGTCAGTATTGCTGCTATGGTTCTATTTCTCTAAATTAGTTAGTCTAATCAACTGGGAAATAAAATAAAATGTCTTTTAAAAAATTGAGTTAAGTGAAGCTTTCAATTTTACTACATTTAAGTAATGTCAATAGAAGGGAAATGGACACTTAGTGTGTATTTGTCTTGTTTTAAACTCTAAGGTTTGTTAACAGTGCTACATTTTATTAGCCTAAAGACATCTGAAGAAGGAGCGAGACTCCAAAAGCTTGTGTTATCAAATAAACTAGAACCTGGTCTTGAGTGATTTTTGACCTTGACCACCCCAGTCCAACACCTGCATCTCCACATCACATTTTATTGGCAGTAGCAAGGTTTATTATCGAATAGGCAGTGGAATTGCAGGGCAAATTTGACTTCCTGCGTGTACATACAGTGCTACGTAGGAAATCCCAAATGCTTCTGTATAAAGGTAAAATACTGTGGATGTTGGAAATTTGATGAAAGCACAGAAAATGTTGGAGAAACCCAGTGAGGTTTGGCGGTATCTGTGGAGAGAGAACAGAGCAAACATTTCGAAGTTAGTATGGATTCAAAATATTAACTCTGCTTCTCTCTCCACAGATGCTGCCAGACCTGCTGAGTTTCTCCAGCTTTCTCTGTGTTTGTTTCGGGTTTCCAGCATCTGTGTTGGATAACCAGCACGCAGTAAATGTTAAATAAAAAACAAAAGAATTGTGGATGCTGTAAATCAGAACCAAAAACAGGAATTCCTGGAAAAGCTCTGCAGGTCTGGTAGCATCTGCGGAGAGAAATCAGAGTTAACGTTTGTTAAGTCACTTGACCCTTCTTCGGAACTGCAGTAAATGTTATTAGTTACAGTACCTGAGCTGGGGATTTTGAAGCTGAGGGAGCAGCTTGTCAGTGAAGTGCATTCATCAGGCTGCAATTGATAACACATTTATCAGTTGTGGGCATCCTGCAGCTTGGGTATGCCAGGAAAAGGGGAGACGCTTCATCACTGAGACTAGCTAGATGGCTTGTGCCTAACAGATTGGGTTCAGTTCCCTTGTGAGCTAATTTCTTTGTGCTATTAGGGAAATTTTAAACTAACTTGGCAGAGATGTAGGAACCAGAAGCTAATTTGGTCAGAAATATCCAAGGTATATTGGGAGGAGCAGATAGTACCACAATAAGAAACTGTAAGTTATTAGGTAGGGTCAGTGAGCGGGACTGGAATTAAGTATAAATTAGAATCACTGCACATTTATGCAAATATGCAGAGTAAATGAAATGGTAAGCAACAGGTGTTGATAGCATGTGGAAATATGATGTCGTGATTAGACTGGAAAATTGTCTCATACAATAAAGGACTGGATGATAGATATTTCTAGATACAAGGTGTCTACAAAAGATAGAAAAGGGGATAGGGAAATTTTGTTAAGCAAAATATTAGGGCTGAAGAGAGAGGATAACCCAGAGAGGTCAAGGGTAAAATCTATTTGGCTGACACTAAGGAATAAATCTTGTGCAATTAGATTGCTTGGCCTAGTTTGAACATCACCAATTAGTGGGCTAGATGTAGAGGTAAAATTTATAAAAGTGATGAAATAGTTAAAATGGGGAATTAAAATGATCTGAATAGAGACTGGAGTTGTACAGCAATAATTCAAAAGGCAGAGAGGGACAACAGTTCCTAAAATATGTTCAGGAGAACTTTCTCCAGGAATATGTTTTCAGTGCAACAGGAAAGGAGACATTGCTAGATCTGGGTTTAGGCTGAAGTAGGTCGATTGGATCAAACATCAGTAGGAAACATTTAGGGGACTGTGATCAATATAACCACATGTTTACATCATCAGAAAAGGCATGGAACAATCCAATGTAAGAGTATTTAGATAGGAGAAGTCAAATTCAATGATGGTAAGAATGAACTTGACCTAGATAAATTGAAAGTGAAGGTTGGCAGGCAAAACTTCAACTGAACAATGGACTACCATTAATGGGATAGTTCAAATAAGAATCAAAATATTTTCCCAAGAAGGAGAATGGTATATCAAATAAATTGAGCTTTTCCTCTGAAATAAAGATTAAAATGAAAAGAAAAAGTATATTTATGACAAATATACAGCCAATAACCAGGTTTTGCATAGAAGATTCAGAGAAATATTGAAAAGCAAATAAGGAAGCAAATTGAGAACATGAAAGGAGACTGGCAGGTAACAAAAAAGAAAATCCTAAGGTTTTCTATTGGCATATAATTGGTAAATGTGAGGTAAAATGAGCATAATCAATTGGGAAATAACAAGAGATTTAACCATGAAGATAAAGAGCGTCGCTGAGATTCTAAAGAAATACCTTACATCCGTTCTTACAAGAAGGAATATTCTCTGCACATCATGGTGAAAGACAGGTAGTTCAGACAGTTGAAGGGTTAAAATTGATAAGGAGGCAGATCGAATAAGCTGCCTGTCCTTAAAGTTGATAAGGCACCAGAGATGGATGAGGTGCAGCCAAGGATACTGAGGAAAATAAGAACTGAAAAGGGTGCAAAGCCCAACAAATATAAACTAGTCCATTTCATCTAAGCGATGGGAAAGCTTCTAGAAATGATAATTTGCAACAAATGAATAGTCACTTTGTTGTTCACATGTGGGATATTGATGTCGCTAGCTGGGTCAGCATTTATTGCCAATTCCTGGTTGCCCTTGAGAAAATGGTGGTGAACTGCTTTGTACAACTACTGCAGCCCATTTGATGTAGATACACTGATAATGCTGTTAGGGAGGGAGTTCCAAGAGTATGACCCCGCAACTCTGAAGGAAAATGACATTTTTCCACATCAGAATGTTGACTAGCTTGGAGGGAACCTCGCAGGTACTGGTGTTCCCAATGTCTTCTGCCCTTGTCCTTCTAGATGGTAAGTGATCATGGGTTTGGAAGGTACCATTGAAGAATCCTTGGTGAATTTCTCCAGTGCATCCAGTAAATGGTACACTCTGCTGCTGCAGAGAGTCATTGGTGAAAGGACTGAATGTGTGTGGGTCTAGTGCTAATCGAGTGGACTGCTTTGACCTGGATGGTGTCAACTTTCTTCAGTGTTTTTGGAGGTGCATATGGATGGGCAAATCTGAGTTAATTATGGACGGACAGTACAAATCTATGAAGGACTTATCATATCCCACTAACTGGCTTGAGATTTTCAATAAGGTAACATAGAGAATCAATGAAGGTAATGACGTTGATGTGGTGTACATGGATTTCAAAAAGACATTTGATAAAATGCTGTACAACGGACTATTGTGCAAATAGATCACTCATGGAGTAGGGTGAGTACAAAATTGTCTGAGTGTTAGAAACATGAGAGGTTAATTGATAATTTTAGACCAGAGGGAGGTTTATGTGATTTTATTGATTTAATATGTCTAATATTCAAACACCAATTATGGGTTAATGCCATAATTTGTTTTATTGAAACAGTAAAATATAAGTTACGAAGACAGTAGAGAAAACCAATTGAATTGTGTGTGTGCAGCTTGCAGGCACACAACAGACTGAATGGCAGGCAAATCTCAAAATTTTCTATTCACAGCCCATCAAATCCCTAATGGTGAACTTTCTTGAAGGTAAGACACAGATACAATAGCTCATAATGGACTTTATAAGTGGTTGGTGTTGGGGCCCCTGCAATTCCTGATATAAATTACCTATGCATGGCATTCAAAGCAAGAATGGAAAGCAAGAATGCACAGGGTACAAGGACAAAATGGTGACTTATATTAAATCTGTAGCCTTCTCAAAGAACCAGCATGATATGCCAAATGGGTTCTTTCTGAGTTGTTATCAATTCTGATAATCCAATGCTGTTGTAAGGGAGTGCTGTGATGTTGCAACTGCAGTCTTTCAAATGAGATGTTAAAGTGAACTTAGTTTTCCAGGCAGTTGTTAATGACCCTATGTGGTACTGTTTAAAAGAAGAACAGTGTAGTTCTTTATGAAGTCTTGGTCTATACTTACCCCCAAACCAATGATTAAAACTGATAGTCTAACATTATCCCACAGCCGTTTGTGGGATTTTGTCGTGCACAGTTGGGCAGCTGACTTTCTTATATAACAATAACAACATTTCAAAAAGTACACAATCAATTGTATCAAATGCTTTGATACATCCTGAGATCCTTAGGGGCACAATATAAACATAAATCTGTCTTTCTTTCCTAGATTTTCGTGGAATTTAGTAAATATTCTTACTCATTGTCTCAGAGAACTGTCCTACAGCAGATAATCAAGAATTAATCTGAAGGAAATTTGTATCAGAAGATGTGTCACTGGACACAAAATGTTAACTCTGCTCTCTGCCCACAGATGCTGCCAAACCTGCTGAGTTTCTCCAGCAATTTCTGTTTTTATTTCAGATTTTCAGCATCTTCTGTTCTTTATTTTATCTTTGTGTCTAATTTGTTGAGAAGTGGTAGCACCTTCTGACACTTTAAATTACCAAAGGAAAAAGACATCCACTATTCCTAACAGGACAACTCGGCTTAGGTCTCACAAAGCTCCTAAAGTCAATTTGATGATTAACATCACAGAAACCTAATTATTCTGCTATATGAAGGATGTTACTATATTAGAAAGGGTGCAGAAAAAGATTTACAAGGATCTTACTGAGACTAGAGAGTCTGAGCTACAAGGAGAGACCAGTTAGAATCATATCATCATAGAATCCCTACAGTGTGGAAACAGGCCCTTCAGCCCAACAAGCCCACACTGATCCTCAGAGCATCCCACCCAGACTCATCTCCCTATTACTCACCTAATCTACACATCCTTGAACACTACGGGCAATTTAGCATGGCCAATCCACCTGGCCTACACATCTTTGGACTGCGGAAGGAAACCAGAGCAAACCCACGCAGACACAGGGAGAATGTGCAAACTCAAAACAGACAGACACCCAAGGGTGGAATCGAATCCAGCTCCCTGGCACCGTGAGGTAGCAGTGCTAACCATTGAGACACTGAGCCTCTGGATAGGCTAGGACTTTTTTCATAGAACTTAGGAAGTTGAGGAGTGACCTTATAAATGTTTATAAAAATCATGAGGGGCATAGATAAGGTAAATAGCAAAGGTGCTTTCCCCAGGATAGGGGAAATCAAAACTAGAAGGCATTGGTTTAAGGGGAGAGGGGAAAGATTTAAAAAGGACCCGAACGGTAACTTTTTCACACAGAAGGTGATGTGTATATAGAATGAACTGCCAGAGGAAGTGGTAGATACAGGTATAGTTACAGCATTTAAATGATATTTGGATGGGTACTGGAATAGGAAAAGTTTAGAGGGATATGGGCTAAACGCAGGTTAATAGGATTAGTTTGATTTGGGAAAAGTGATCAGCATGAACCAAAGAGTCTGTTTCCATACATTATGACCTCTATTAAGGTCAGTTAAGAAGTACTAAGCTTGATTATGAAATAGAAAATAACAACTACATTCTCTAATTTTAAAGTATGAGAGAAGGCCAAAGAAAATTAATAATAAGAACATTAATTAGGCATTTAATAAATAGGTACGTTAGTTTTCTGTACTCAGTATTCATGATTGTATTTAGCAAATTAATCACAATAATTAAACAAAATGTAATCCTTTAACCTAATGTTACAGGTAGATATCAATCATGATCCGCTATGCAGCTAGTCAGAACTTGTTAAATCAAGTGAGAATAATCATATGATAGTAAAGATTTCTCCCGTTAGGCAATTTGGAAAAAAAACACCATTGCAATTGAAAGATTACCCCTAGATCTGAAAATACTGAGAATAAAGTTGTTTTAACCTGCTAGATTCTTAAAAATACTGATTTGTGATGCTAACATTGCTCTTGAGATTTCATGGTGAGCTTAATTCACATTGACTTTTTTTATTACAACAATATACTTTGTTCATAAACATATTTTCTTATACAAACATAGTCACTAAAGCAGTTTGGTTGTATACAGTAGCATAAGATAAAACAAACATTGGATTTTGACTCCATCCAGTAAACAAACCAATGGCATTTCTTAGACAACAAGGTGCAGGGCTGGATGAACACAGCAGGCCAAGCAGCATCATAGGAGCAGAGAGGCTGACGTTTCGGGCCTAGACCCTTCATCAGAAAAGGGGGAGGGGAAGGGGGTTTTGAAATAAATAGGGAGAGAGTGGGAGGGGGATAGAGGAGAGGAAACAAACAGGTCGAAGAGGCGGGGATGGGGCCAGGAAAGGTGAGTGTAGGTAGGGAGTTAGGAAGGGGATAGGTCAGTCCAGGGAGGACGGACAGGTCAAGGGGGCGGGATGAGATTGGTCGGTAGGAGATGGAGGTGCGGCTTGGGGTGGGAGGAGGGGATAGGTGGGAGGAAGAACAGGTTAGGAAGGCAGGGACGAGTTGGACTGGTTTTGGGATGCGGTGGGGGGAGGGGAGATTTTGAAACTTGTGAAATCCACATTGATACCATTGGGCTGCAGGGTTCCCAAGCGGAATATGAGTTGCTGTTCCTGCAACCTTCGGGTGGCATCGTTGTGGCACTGCAGGAGGCCCAGGATGGACATGTCGTCTGAGGAATGGGAGGGGGAGTTGAAATGGTTCGCGACTGGGAGGTGCAGTTGTTTGTTGCGAACCGAGCGTAAGTGTTCTGCAAAGCGGTCCCCGAGTCTCCGCTTGGTTTCCCCGATGTAGAGGAAGCCACACCGGGTACAGCGGATGCAGTATACCACATTGGCAGATGTGCAGGTGAACATCTGCTTGATGTGGAAAGTCTTCTTGGGGCCTGGGATGGGGGTGAGGGAGGAGGTATGGGGGCAGGTGTAGCACTTCCTGCGGTTGCAGGGAAAAGTGCCGGGTGTGGTGGAGCTGGAGGGGAGTGTGGAGCGGACAAGGGAGTCACGGAGAGAGTTGTCCCTCCGGAAAGCAGATAAAGGTGGGGAGGGAAAGATGTCTTTGGTGGTGGGGTCGGATTGCAGATGGCGGAAGTGTCGGAGGATGATGCGTTGGATCCGGAGGTTGGTGGGGTGGTACGTGAGGACGAGGGGGATTCTTTTTTGGTTTTTATTGCGTGGACGGGGTGTGAGGGATGAGGTGCGGGAGATGTGGGAGACACGGTTGAGGGCGTTCTCGACCACCGAGGAGGGGAAGTTACGGTCCTTTCAAAATCTCCCCTCCCCCCACCGCATCCCAAAACCAGTCCAACTCGTCCCTGCCTCCCTAACCTGTTCTTCCTCCCACCTATCCCCTCCTCCCACCTCAAGCCGCACCTCCATCTCCTACCGACCAACCTCATCCCGCCCCCTTGACCTGTCCGTCCTCCCTGGACTGACCTATCCCCTTCCTAACTCCCTACCTACACTCACCTTTCCTGGCCCCATCCCCGCCTCTTCGACCTGTTTGTTTCCTCTCCTCTATCCCCCTCCCACTCTCTCCCTATTTATTTCAAAACCCCCTTCCCCTCCCCCTTTTCTGATGAAGGGTCTAGGCCCGAAACGTCAGCCTCTCTGCTCCTATGATGCTGCTTGGCCTGCTGTGTTCATCCAGCCCTGCACCTTGTTGTCTCGGATTCTCCAGCATCTGCAGTTCCTACTATCTCTGAATGGCATTTCTTATTTGTGCAAGATTAGATTTACATATATTGGGGGCATCAGGAAGGTCCAATAACTGAATGGGCCCCCACTTAACTTCAGCAGAAAGACCTTAGCTGGTGGTCTTTTCCCACTTACCTGGGCAGCAACTGCATCAAGCTTTATTTTCATTGATTGCAATTCTACAGGGGTTCCTTAATACTTCACCCTATCAAATGACAAGGGGCAATTGCCATCACCTGAGCTCTGGAAGTCAGCTCTTTTGTCCATATTTGGATCAAGGTTGTATTGAGTTTCAGAGCAAAGTGACCATTGGCATGTGTACACTATTTTTTACCTCCCCCATTATTTAACAGTTGTGTCATGGTGTTAATGTGAAATAGAACAATTCTCACCACTTTGCTGAATAATTATGCACTGACTGTTTAAAAGCAATATTCCTCAGTGTAGGCAACAACCTTACAAGTGATGTTTGACAACGTTGTTCATTAATGAGAGATCAGATCAACAAATGTTTAAGTATTACACTCATCAAACTTAAAGAACATCTCATAAGTGGGAATAAAGGGGAACATCTCATTGAATAGGTGCTTCAAATGATGGCTATACTCTGTTTCAATGTTGCTGTCATGGTCTCTCTCGAATCAGGTTACTGCTTTGTCATCACTCACTATCTTGTGTAATATTCACAAAGGTGATTTTTTATTCCTTTATATTTTGTACTGATGAAATCATAGACTGTTGGTTTGGGCTTCGGGGCATCTAACAGGTAGGACCCACTGACAGTCTGGCTGTTCAACCAATGATGAGGTCAAAGTCATTTCTGTCTGTGCTTCAGACCTCCTAAAATGGATCATAACCTGCTCGTCATTAACAAAAAGCTATGATGCACTTACCACATTCAGACAGGGGGAAATGTAATTCCAAAGTTGGGAAGGTAGAAGATCATGATTGCTGAGGAGTCAAATGTCCAGAGGTGTAATTTAATGTAAAAATGGACCTACCACCCAAAACTAAGCATTCCCCCCACACCCTCCTATAGCTCCATGGCATCTTCCCCTACAATCGCAGGGGGTGTAACACCTGCTGATTTACTTCCTCCCTCCTCAGTATCCAAGGCCCCAAACACACCTTCCAGATGATGCAGCGCTTTACCTGAACAATCTAGTTCTACTGTATCTGTTGCTCACAATGTATTCTCCTCTCCACTGGGGGAACAAAGTGCAAAAAAGGCCCTGAGTTTCCAGTTGCCTGCCACTTCAACACATCACCTTGTTCCCTGGCCAATGTCTGTGTCTCAGCCTTACTGCAGTGTTCCAATGAAGCTCAGTGCAAGCTAGAAGAACAGCACCTCATTTTCCACTTAAGAACTCTACAGCTTTCTGGCAACAATTTTAGGGCTTCAGGCACCTTCTCCCATGTCCTTATCCCAAACACCACGCACCAGGCGTATTCAATAGATGAACTCTATTTCTTTTGTGTCAAATATAACAGTAGAACTTCTACATAACTGCATTAACAAATGTTGTAAAGGCACTTTTAAAGACTTTTTCAAAAACCCAAGCCATAGCTACAACCTATCTACAATATCTATTTCCTATAGCCTAGGCTACAAATCATCAAAGAACCATCATGAAATCTAGTCTATAGTTAAATAATTTCTTACATAATTGCCATGAGTTGGTTGCTTGAGTATGAATTACAGATTACATCCAATTAACATGATTATGACTTCAAGAGCCAAGAATCTATTTCAGCAACTTTTAAATGAACAATCAATAATTTATTGTTGTTGTAATTTATCCATTTGTTGTTACATGGTCTGCCATTACACACAACCCATTGTTAGCCACTAATTGTCCCTAATAATTGCTATTCATTCTCCCGGCTGATTGTTATCCACACCTTTGTCAGTTCAATTATTCTTCTCCCTCTTTGGGCTCTAAATCTACCTATCATTTATTCCTTACCCCTTATCCCCACCCTATCTTCTACATAAAAAACAACGCTTTCCTAGCTACCATCAGTTCTGTGGAATGGTCACTGGATCCAAAACCTTAATTCTGATTTCCCTCCACACATGATGCCAGATATGCTGCTTATCTCCAGCAGTTTCTGTGTTGGCTCTATTACTCAAAGTAGGTTCATTTAACTATGGGGTAATATATTGCACTGGCATTAACAAGATGATCAATCCACCATCATTTTGAGATTGTTACTAACTGCCCTGTTAGGATGAACAATCAGTAAGCCAAAATGTAGTTTAATGCCTCACATTCCATGAATGTTTTGTTTCTTGTCAACACAAATGGATAGATCACATGTGCCCTAAGAAAAATAAATGAAATAGTACTGTAGTTGTTGGAATGATGTCAGCCAAGTGGATCTCAGAGAATATGAGTTCCCTGATTAGGGCTGTTAACCTGGTCCAATCCAAGGGTCCTGACTGACAGATATAAAGAGGAGTGTCTGAGGTTCTGTTCACTCTAGGAACTGGCTCTGTGCTAGCTGGTTTAGTGTCATGTACTATGTTCATGTAGATAAAGGGTTACTGGATGATGGAATACTGGCCTTTGTGGACCCTTTTCTACCTTTATGTTCTGATTCATCAGATACAGATAAGTATTGGGGTGGCACGGTGGTTCAGTGGTTAGCACTGCTGCCTCACAGCACCAGGGACCTGGGTTCAATTCCACCCTCAGGTGACTGTCTGTGTGGAGTTTGCATATTCCCCCTGTGTCTGGTTTCCTCCCACAACCCAAAGGTGTGCAGGTTAGGTGGATTGGCTGTACTAAATTGCCTGTAGTGCACAGGGATGTGTAGATTAGGTGAGTTATAGGGGGATGGGTCTGGGTGGGATGCTTTGAGGTTTGGTGTGGACTTGTTGGGCTGAAGGGTCTGTTTCCTTGCTGTCAGGATTCTATGATAAATCAAGTGGATTTACTATTATCAACAATTATCCATAGGGATGACTTTCTAATTGGGGTTATTCTGAATGCATTATTGAATGTTTGTTTAAAAGTTGCTGAAACAGATTCTTGGCACTTGAAGTCATAATCATGTTAATTAAATGCATTTGTAATTCATTCTCAAACAACCACCTCATGGCAATTATGTAAGAGACCTTACTGATTCCACAACTAACTACAGACTAAATTTCATGATGGTTCATCGATGATTTGTAGCCTAAGCAATAGATAATAGAATGTAGATAGGTATTGTAGATAGATAGTAGCTATGGATTGGGTTTTAAAAACATAACCTTTAAAAGTGCCTTCATAATATTTGTTAATGCATTAATGTGCAAGTCCCTAATGTTACATTTGCCAAAAAAAAAACAGAATTCCTCTATTTAATATGCTAACTGAGACTGCATGCAGGCTAACATTCTGTATTAATGTTAAATAGTTTCCAGTGTTTGTGTAACATTGACCAAGCAATATAAGTAAGTATCAAGAAAGCAGAAGAAAAAAAATGCAATTGGTTTGTGCTAATTGCAACCTCCCAAAATGCTCAGTTGTAGTTATTGTTGTAATGTAGAAGAACACTGCAGCCAAACTATGGGCAATCAAGGCACATAGCTGTTTGTGGGACTATGTGACATCAACTTAGTAACCTAGGGGGTAAATATTGGCCAGGAGTTCTTCATAGAATGAACTGAGCTTTTACATCATTTGAGAAGATAGCTAAGGTCTTGGTTTCATGTCACTTACAAAAATATAACACTCCCTCCATAAGAATGTTAGTCCAGATTTGGTGCTCAAGGCTCTGAATCAGGATTGAACCCAGAACCAGAGGCATTACCATTATCAACTGATTGATAGCTAAGTGCCTAATTTAACTGTCGAGGTGTATAGAACTCTTACCCAACAGTTTAACCGATGTCTGCTTCTGGATTGCTTGGGTTGAATATTTTGTTTGCATAATACAATTAATTAATATTGAATCCTTTAAAATTAAGAAAATAACCTTACTGCCTCTTGTTTTCAAAATGACATGTTTAGATACCTTGTAAGCAATAAAATGTGTGCATGTACAAAGATCTCTCCAGGGAGCCCTGCGATAACTCTCAGACCATGCCAGTTGCATTTCACATTCTAATCATTGATTTGTACCTGGATAATATGAATTGGAATTAACCTTACAATCAATGAACTTTTTAAGATAGTAATGAAAAATTTCCTCATCAGTTAGGTGATTCCCAATTTAATATCCATATTGTATAACTAGGCAATTTAAAAAAAGACACTTCCCTTTATTGGAGGTTATAACAAGCATATCAGCTGCCCCTTTCCAGATACAGCCCAGTATTTATTTGAAAATTTATAGCAGTATTAAATTCATTTTCCCATCTTTAATATTTTTATCCGTCTGGAACAAGTTCTAACATGAGGTTGGATTGTTGGTTTCAAGATGCTAGAAACAGGCACAAAAAAGGGCCCAAAGCGCATCATAGAAATAATTAGCATCTCATGTCAAATATTAAGCTGTTGATATTGTTATAAAATGTGCAACCCATGCATATGTGTACAGCGCATAGTGAAAGAGAGAAGAGCAGTTCATATTCCATATCAGCTAATTCCAGCCAGTTTGAAGTGTCATATCTTGCAAAATGTAAACCCTTATTATGCATCTCACTAAGAGACTGATATATGGTTGTCAGCTAATGAAAATTAAAGCCTGCACAACCAATATAATTATATATATAAAAAAAGTTCAATGAAAACTATTTAAAATCCAATCATGTAAGATGCATTTAATTATATTTAATAATTACTTTACTTTTCTGATACTCAAATTTCCCCTCCTGAGCCAGCTTTCTACTCTATTCTGAGAGTTAATAAAAGTAACATTATTTAACCTGTATCTGTCCTAAGAATTATATTTTACAGTTATCAGGAGGCTAGGACCATGATCAGATAGGATTTTGTGAACACAGGCAACAAATAGTTTTGCATGAAACCTTCAGGGTTTTAGTGAGATGCAGGGTAAAATTGCAGGTGAGTAAAACTATTGCTGTTCTTATCTGCAATTAACATTGAAATTAGTATATCGAAAATGTAAAATATTTTCTTTTCAAATGATCAACAAAAAAATTCAACATTGAAGTCAAAAGCAAAGTTATGAATGGAGCAATGCAGAATACACCTTGAAATTTTGTAGCAGCAAAGATGACTAAAGTAAAAAGATCAAAGAACCCAATTAGATATGGATTGTAATCAGTCCTAAATCCAACTAATTAGGGATAATCAACTATTATTTTAGTCATATTAACATGGAATCATTTATGTCCTATTATAATGCTAATAAAATACATTTCTATTTACTTACAGGAACTTTTGAAGGAAAAGTGAAAGGCAACACTAAGTCTACAGCAAAGATAATGCTAAATAGCCACGTAAAATTTAAATTTGCACAAAATGGAAGCATATATTTTAACCTGTTCAATGTAGATCATTGACAGAAATCTCTCAAATATATAACGGGGCTAAAATTGGATGCTTAGTGAGGTCACAACACACAAGTAAAGACTGTTTTCTGACAAGTTCAAAGTCCAGTTTTATTACGTCAACTGAAGCAAATATTAGACAGGATGCATAACAGGCAACTCCTGTGGTATTGTCATCTCATATCTTCATCCATGTCCAACTTCATTACAAATTGTTTTTCATACTCAATCAATTGCAGTGCACAATTATATTAATCATGATGAAATAAACACTGTAGACAGTAACATCAACATATGAGGAAGTTTTTAGTGTCACTGAAAACTTATTTCCATTTGATACCAGAAATCATTGGTCAACAAATCTGCCAACTGGTACCAAGATGAAGCAAGGAAACAGCAATCTCATATCATGAGATTGTAGGAACTGCTGATGCTGCAGGCTGACATATCTAGGTGTGGAGCTGGAAGAACACAGCAGGCCAGGCAGCATCAGAGGTGCAGAGATGCTGATGTTTCGAGACTCATGTTTTCTTCCATCTTCATCTTCATTACTAATAGTTTTTCATACTCAAGCAATTGCAGT
>NC_063337.1:101565305-101638190 GCF_021869965.1 Rhincodon typus | reverse complement strand
CAAGAAGGGTCCAGACCCGAAATGTCAGCTTTCCTGCTCCTCTGATGCTGCCTGGCCTGCTGTGTTCTTCCAGCTCCATACCTTGATATCTCATATCATGCCACTTGACATATTTCAAAAATGAACGGAGTTATGTACTTTATCAATTACATTCCAATAAAGGAAACATGCAAAAAAAAAATTCCACGATACAAAACAAATGCTCAAGAGTGAACTTTTCTTTTGAGCAGACCTCAGACAGCTGGCCAGTGAAATAGACAATGAATGCAACTGATGAGAGATCTGGTCTGTCTTAAAGTTTGTGTTATTTGCAGATTTGCAGGACAGTTGACTGGAATAGGAGTTATGCTGGGCCTCCAGAATTTCAGCTATCCTAACCCAATGCAATCGTGAAAACTATAAATCTGTTGAAACATGAAGAGGAATGCCATTGCTGGATATGTGGAGCAGCATTGACCAAAGTTGCATTTATGAAGCCTGTAAGAGTACATGTACTCCTCCTTCCTCAGAAAGATAAAGGACTTTCAGAATCTTATTTAACCACCTTGGCAGTTGAAAATCATTCTGCAAAGTTCAGTTTAAAGTCATGTTGCTGTAGCGATGAGGCTTTAGATCCTGGCGAATATTGTCTTGCCATTAGTGTTACATTGAATGGTTGCAAATAGAGCCTTTATTTTCCTTCTATAAACTGGTAAGAATTTTTCTCTCCACTGTCTCGAGTACTGCCTTGTATGTGAGAGCAGAAAGAAGTCATCATTGAACAAAAGAAAGTACTATAAATACTGAAAATTTGAAGTAAAAGAGAATATGTTGGAAGCAAGTCAAGTTAACATTTTAGCCCAATGCTCTTTCATCAAAACTGAAGAATTTAAAGATTAATAGCTCAATAGCAAGCACAAATTTAAGGAACTATGATCAGAAAAAGGACAAAATTGAGAGATATGTGATAAGGTAGAGTGCAGAAGTGATTAATTAACATCAGTGATGATGGTGCATGTGGTAATGAGAAAAACTTAGAAATAAAAATGGTCCATAAGAAATATATTTGCTGTTATGTACGAATGGAGAAGGCTGGGGGGAGGTGGTGAGAAGTGGGGCAGAAAACAATGAAAAATCTGTCAAAAAAAGATACCCACACCAAAAACTGTGATGTAGGAAAGCCAGATCATGACAGACTGCCGTCTAAGTTCCGAGAGTTCTCTTTCAATGTTTCTCTCAGTGTTCTAAATTTTATACTCTGCAAAATGAATTATTTCCATATTACAACAGAACTGTGTATGTAGAGCGTGCTGAAAAGTTCTTTAAATTTCTATTTGCCCCGTCTCTTTTAAAAGTATATAAAATGGTAGAGTCATACAACACAGAAACAGACACTTTGGTCCAACCAATCCCTGCTGAACATAATCCCAAACTAACCTAGTCCCACCTGCCTGCTCCTGGCCCATATTCCTCTAAAACTTCCCTATTCATGTACTTATCTAAATGCCTTTTAAACATTGCAATTGCACCCACATCCACAACTTCCTCAGCACTTTCATTTACACATGCAAAATGCCCTCTATGTAACAAATTTTTCCTTTACATCTTTTTAAAATCCTTGTCCTCTCACTTTGAAAATGTGACCCCTAGTCTTGAAATCCCCCATCGTAAGGAAAGTAAAAAACAACTACCATTAACTCTATTAAAATCCCTCAATATTTTATAAACTTCTATCACCTCTCAATCTCCTATGCTCCAGTGGAAAAAGTCCCAGCCTATCCAGCCTTTCTTTATAACTCAAACCTTCCATTCCCGGCAACATCCTTGTAAATCTGTTCTGAACCCTCTCCAGCTTAATAATATCCCTCGTATAACTGGGTGACCAGAACTGGACACAGTATTCCAGAAAAGGCCTCACCAATGCCCTACACAACCTCAACAATTCCTATACTCAGAGGACTGAGCAATGAAGCATGCCAAACACCTTTTTAACCATCCTGTCTATATGTGATGCGAATTTAGAAGAATTACATACTGCACCCCTAGGTTCCTCTGCTCTACAACACTATGCAATGCCCTACTTGTCCCAAAATGCAATACCTCACATTTATCCAGTTTGAACTCCACCTGCCAACTCTCAGCCCAATGACTCATTTGATCAAGATCCCTTTGTAATCTTAGAAAACTTTCTTCACTGTCTACTATGTCACCAACTTTGGTGTCATCTGCAAACTTACAAACCATGATGTTGGAATAAGCTTGCATAGGTCTTAAAGTTCATAACCAATCAATAGTTGTTCCTGATGATGTTATTGAAAATTGATGCCAACATATATACTTTGACTATGAAAGATCAGTGCACCAAGTATCATCCTGTATATACCCTATGTTCATACTTCCATAAAAACACATTTAAGACCATGTGAAAATAATTCTAAGTGCATAGGAGCAGACATAAAGGACTACAATTACTTATTTTACCATTTAAAAAATCAGATAATAGGTTATAATGGCAGAAAATCAAACTGATATATATATATACAAGAAATAAAAATGAAAATTCACTCCCAAGTCCAAAATCCATAAATGATGCATACATATTGCCACTCCTGCTGATAGGTTGTGTTGCATGTGCACAAAATATTTATCAAGTACTATATCAGTTACATATTTACATAAAATATATTCTATATCTGAAGGAGAGAAAAATAAACATTACTTTGGACTGCCTAAACATGTGATCGCTAAATCACATCTTATTGTTGATATGTAGACAGATCAGGTCACCATGAAAATCCATAGAATTGAATCACATAATAGCCATTAGATAGAGTGAATCTTGATGCATTGCTGAAATGTATTTTACCTGCAGTAACCAATGGCTGCAAAATTGCGATTGTAACCATGAAACTACAAACAAGGAGAAACTCTGTGTGCCTCCCTGATGATTCTACCCTTCAATCTCCATTATCCAGATTCTGAAAGTGTGATTGTTCACTGCCAAATGCCCAAGACAGTTTCAAGGTGTCACACTTCAAACCATGAAATAGTCCCAAGTATACTAAAAACTTTATCTTAAGTGTTTAATTTTTTAGACATGTTCTTTGATAATGGTTTACATTTTGGAGTCAAATGGTTTCTTTTTTTTCTTTCTGGGATAATTCTAAATATCTTACACTTCCTTAGTGCCTAATTAGATATTGGTTATTTTAAGGTTCATATTTTCATGGCATGCAATGAACAATCTTTTATTGTTACAAAGATATATTTAAAGTCTGCATCTTCTTATTTAGAGAATGAGCCACTAATTATGATTGTTTTGATAGTATGTAGATAACAATTTATTCTTCCCAAATTAAAGAATAAAAGCACATTATATACTCTATTTCTATAGACTTTTTAGTAACTATTTTCATCTTATGCCTCACTGATCCAACTAACTGTAAAAAGCTCTCTATGTTGTAACCAAATCTCTCCAATAACAGTCATTGGTGAAATAAGTTTATTTGATTGTATTGTTGATTTTTAAATGATTGATCCTACACATTTCTGTAAGCAAATCATTATTGTGGTAGAAGGAGATCTTATTAGTGATTTATGTTAATTGACATTTTAAGCCTCAAACATTGAAGAAAAGGACAAAACAAAGAGCCTTGTATATGCATAGACTACTAAGTACCTTCCAATTTCTTGAAGACAAATTTTGTTGCTTTTTTTTGCTGTCAATACATGCAGCTATCTTGGGAACATTCAAATGTCATATCTTGTTATTGTTAATGTATTATCAAAAATCTATTTGCCATCTGTGACAAAACAGCAACGGAGATGATGAAAACAGCGTATGCAAATGTAGAATAAAACCACTTAAGAAATAATTCTAAAACACGTCATCTTCACATACTTAGAACCTTCTATGTATATAAATGACTATGTTTATGGTTACTGACTTAGAAAAACATCGAGTTGCCATTCCACTGTAAATAAACAGTAATGTTCAAACGATTGGTATTTTACAGACTGTTACTTGGCACCAAGGGTAAAATGAACTTGTTGATTTGAAGTGTGTATGCAATTTTCGCAGAAGCCATAATCCATTCATCTATTGACATAATACATTCTGATTGACACGTTTTAAAATCTTTTTAAAGCAAATATATGAAGATCGTAAAATCTGCAGTAAAATTATGTGAACATAAAATGTACTTTTTTTTCAAATTTCCATACTATGGACGTCGTGAAATGTACAATATGGATCTGACATTTTTTTGAATTACAATAATACTTTCATTGGAAAATGTATTTAATATATCATTCAACGCCACAATATCATTTAAGATTATTTTTAAAAATGATTTGAACATATTTAGGAATCAAATCCAGAATAAAAGTAATTATCGCTGGAAAACAGTGCGATGGGATCCAATCTAGATACTTCAACAGAAAAACGTCCAATATTCCCATTGTCACCTGCCCCTCGATCGCCCTCTGTTTCAGTACCCTGGAGAGCGACTGATGTTGATTAGCTGTGCCGCCAATTCAACCGCAGAATTTACACCAAAGCTCTGTTTCATTACACAAAACGAATGGAAATATGACTTCCGACCGTCCCGTTGTCTCTCCCGTTCCTTTCTGCCTTTCATTGGCACTGACCCATATCCATATTCCATTCGCTTTTCTTCCTCCAGCGCTTTACCCTCACCATCTCTGAACATGCACAGTGTCTCGCAGCTCTTATTGCTTGCAACATTCTTTTTTCTAATGTACACAGCAATTTCTTCAATTGCTGAAGGCTGATGCCCAATCAATATTAATGCTGTCACATTGTTTACAGGTGTTTGCTGAGTGAATGTTAAGTGGAAATTGGGTGTGCAGTACACCCCGCTCCCTGAGCGCCCGCCGAGTCTGCTGGGAAGTTTCTGACTGCTTGCTGCTCAATAGCGCTGTGAATACAGCTGGAATCTAGCAGTTCGGAATCCTCTGTGTTGCATGCGAAGATGTGCAAGGAATAACGATGAGCCTAATTGAAATTCTACCATGATTTTTGGACTGTAGAGGTTCCTGCACTGACATTGCGTTTGGGCCATCGCACTTATGTTGTTAAATTATCCAGCAGTGTGTTATCATCTAGACTCTTCAAGGGCAACTTAAACAAAACAGAAAGAAGCGTACAATTGTTCTCGGTTATTTCCCTCAATTTGAGTTTCGGGAATACAGACACACATACACTGCTGAGTGAAGGCAATAAGTAACCCAACAGAAGAATTAACAACACCACAAGCTTCATCATACGTTGACAGATGGCAATTGTTTTGTCTAAACTGCACTTTGAGAATCTGCCTGAGTTTCTTTTTTTAAAGAAGGCATTCTGTCATTGTGGACCAAGCGCAACGCTGAGATCCACAACCACTGCAAGTCAATTGTACAGCAAACAGCCGAGAAGCAATTGCTAATTCTTTTGAAAATAAAACATATGACCGCCTCAGTGGTAACGCTCCACTTTCCTGCTATTCTCTCCCCATCAGTAAAAGAAAAAACAGTCCCACGATCATTTACTTGCGCCACTTGTCCGCACTTTACCACTGCGCAAAATCACCAGCACTTTACTCCGCCCCAGTTGACGAAGAGACAATATTTTGGGAAGCAACGTTCTTTCTTTTTGGCACCTCACCAACAATTCCAAACAACAGCTCCCGAGGAATCCCGGTGCATCACTTGCCAGCAACAAACTGCCGTCGCCATGCCAACAGCACGACTCTCCAACTCTCGGCTCTCCAGGACTCAACAGACAGGAATAAAGTCAAACGCTCTTACCTTGCAGTCTTGGATGCAACTTTTCACCGAGTATTCTCCCGATTGTAAATACTTCTGAAACAAGACCTGGAACTCTTCGTATTTCTCCTGGGCGTGCTGGTCTAATCGCTGGTAAGTCTCAACACACTGAACGCACACGGTGGCATCTCCATCCATCAGTATATTGAGATGGCAATTTGAACCCTCTGGTGTAGGCATCCCAGCAAACAGTTCCGAAAGGGTGTAGGACTCACAAAAGGCAAGGTGGAAATTGCTGAAAGACAGCGGCCAGGAGCCCTCTTTTAATTGCTCACTCACTCGTCCACAGATAGACTCCGCATCTTCAACAATAAAACACTGATCGGTTAGACAGTGTGGGTAACAAGTTTCTAATTGCCAGGCAGGTCTGGCTGTAATATTACCTATAAAAATAGTATGTTTGCCACTGCTGCTGGTTTCCCCCGGCTGCTCAGGTCTAAGGGCTGTGGGGGAAAGTAAATGATCTGTCCGGTCCTCGCCCATCTTTGCCAAGGTGCCCGGCTCCTGGTCTCTGATCCTGGTCAGATTCGCCTCTGCACACAGCCACAAGTGATCAGAGAGCAGGACGGTGAAAAACAAGAGAGATGCTAGAGACAGTCGCCATTTCTGGGCACGTTCGGAATCCGTGCAGGGCTTGTCGTTCTGTCGGGGCACATACCAAATCTGGAAACCGTCCCCTTGCTGCAGACACATCCAGGCGCCTTTGGTCATCTTGTAGGCAAGAACAGCGCCGGCCGATTGCACAATGAATGCTCTCTTGCCCCAATAGACATTGACCGGTATTGTCTGGCTGGCTTGATTCGCCTGCTATTCCCCTGGACGGTGCTTCTTCAGCTTCAATCTGGCTCCCACTCTCAACACACGGGCAACTGTTGCCATCCAATCTCTGGAAGCAAGCAGACGAGGACTGTCACATCAGATTTCCCCCCCAGCACCCCAATGACACCCTGGGGGGAAACCTACTCTTACGGTGACCACATCCTTGCCACGGCTGCCAGCTCCTGCTGTACTCTCCTGCACTCTCCTCAACACATTCTGTAAGAATCACATCCTGCCATATTCCAGCCTCACACATCCAAGCCCATCAGCGCCCAGAATAAGGACTCACTAAATGCGCGCAGAGAAATATAAAAAAAAGTTCAACTATTTCTTCTGATCCAGGCAAAATTCAGGCCGCTAGTGTTTGGATTGGCACAGACTTCTTCGCTGGATGTTAAGTTGCGGCCATTTTCGCCTCGAATCACCCATTATTATATTTTGGGATGGGGAGGGGGTTGATGAAGACGATAGTTTGCGTCATCTCTAGCTCGGAGATGTCTTCATCTGTGAGATACAGCTGGCTGATCCTGGAGAAGGAAAGAGAGTGGATTCGCGCACACACACACACAGAGAAACCCAACTCAATACTGATTTACATCAACACCACATCTACTCATGATGCGCTGGCTCCACTCAAACACGAAACGAGCTGCGATTTGGCATTTTTACCCCCGAAGTTTCCAGGAGATAGCGGCAATATGCACCAAAGTACCATTTCCAATTGTCCCTTCATTCAGTCACGGGGAGGCTTTTGATGTGCCTGTGAGACATCGTTCACCGTGAGCAGAAAGGGTTTGTTCCCGAGGTAACACTGAATGCGTCGCGGCGGCGTTAAAAGCGAGGGGGTCCTGACGGCTCGCATCGAGTCCCTCAGTGTTGTTCTGCGCAATTGACGGGAAGCAGAATTCTGGTTGGCGAATGTGTGATAACACGCCGGCCAAACTCAACCTTTTTTTCAAAGGCTACTGTTTGCCGTGGAGAACCGTGCTGCACTGCCTGGTGTTGCTGCAGTCTGGAGCTGGGAAAATCTCCTGTCTGATCAGTCCGGGGTGTGCTTTATACAGGACAGACGCTCGCTTCATTGAGTTGACCAAATGTCCTCAACCCCAAAGCAATAACTGTTGCAAAATGCGACCTGACAACGGATCAACTTTTGTAAAGGGGGAAGGGGCTGGGGGAGAGGGGTAGAGGGAGGAGGGGCGTTGAGGTACATTCCAACGTTGTTGCTGAAGGCGAGTGCTGTTATAGAGCTGCTCAATGTTAGAACTTGTACTGGAACGCTGAGCTGATTTGTATTCCTTGCCAGTTCTGAGAGGCAGTGGCGGGCGCATGCGAAAGAGAGAGAGAGAGAAAAAAATAAACTATCATTTCAGTTCTTGCCTTCCAACAACTCGAAGCAGAACCGCAGACACCTGGTTTATCTGTGACGGCGGCGGCGTTTTGAGGGTGATAGCACTAAAGGTGTGAGAATGGAATGACATTGAGGAACGCTGTTCCTGAACTTGATCTGCAGCAGGAAAGCGCGGGGGATCCCAAAGCAATTAAACTACAGTCATGTGCAATTGGAGACGTTAACGATTACAACCGGGTGAGACTTTTATGGTAAAATAACTTTTCTAAAGAAAGAGCTGCTGCATTTATATAGCACCGTCCACTGCACAGGAAATCAGAATTTTGAAGCTGATTTGAAGTGTATTTGCAAAATACAGCCTCCAAATAACACGCGAGGAAGTCCCGCAAGCAACAACGAGATAGAAATAATTTGTTCTAAGAAATAACTCAGTTCTGAGGAAGGGTCACCGGACCCGAAACGTTAACTGCTTTTTTTCTTCACAGATGCTGTTAGACCTGCTGAGCTTTTCCAGCAACTTCGTTTTTGTTCCTGATTTACAGTATCCGCAGTTCTTTCGGTTTTTATTTAGAAATATTTTTAGTTTTGCTGTTGTGGAATCCGTGTTGTGCAGGATAACAAAGGACATACCTTTAACCTTTTCTGAATTGTATCCTTGAATCTTTTTCCTTCTACCTGAGAGGAAATTGGTTAAAGAGACAGCATTTCCACCAATGCAACCTGACATCCAATACTCCATTGAAGAGTCAGCCTGCATTTTGAGCTCAAAGCTCAGGAGTAGCATTTAAAACCATCACGTTCGAATTTCAACATGAGAGGACGACAATCTAGCTAGACTTGACTGTTGGAGGAATGAAATCAGTGATGAATTTATAAGACCTGCCTTGTTTGCAACCCGCATTTAAATCGCACAATTTTAATGTTCAGGCTATTACATATGCGGAGGAATGACCTTTTCATTCGACATAACATACTGTAATAAATAAACGCATAGGATTTATGGTACACAGATAACTTGACTCAAGTACATGCCAATGTACGGACTTAATTTAAGCCTGCTGTCATAATTCCAAACAACAAAAAACGTTTCCTTCAATTCCTTCCGCCTCTTAAAAAGTATTTTAAATATTAAAAAGTCTCACCGGTTGCAATTGAGACTTGAAACTAGGCCCAGAGACAGGGCTACTACCATTGTGCCACAATAGCATTAGATTCTGTCCTTATAGGCTTGCCTACTTTCGCTGTAAATGCATCTTTACTATTCTCTGCCATACTTTGTGGTAGCAAGTTCTACATTCTTAACACGTGAAACTGTCTCTCAATTCTTTATTGGATTTCTTTGTGACAAACCTGTATATGATATTGAAGGCCTGGTACACTCTCTAATGCATAAAGAAATCATCTCTCCGTTTCAACTCCATCAAAACCTTCCAGATTTTTAAAGATCCCCATTAGGTTAAATCTCCGCCGTTTCCTTTTCTATTTCGTGCTGATAATTCATTATCATGTTTCTAACTTCTAGACGTTCTTCAGTTCTTTCATTAAGTAAGTTTGACTTTTGAATTAGAAAGATGCAGCTTCTGAATTTGCAGATGACATCAAATTGGGCGATTGGAGAAGGATCTGCTGGTTAACATTGAGGATTATTGTGACAAATTACAGGAGGACATTAATAAACTCGCAGAATGGAAAACAATTGACTAATGGAGATCAGCCCACAGATAATAGGAGGTATTACCTTTTACTTGGACGAATAGGATAAAAAAAATCAATTTGTAAGTTCAAGTCCAGGCGTGGTAAAGGAACAAAAATAACTTGTAGTACAAATATATTTTTTTCATAAATCCATTATTTTCCTACGTCTGACGTTCAGCTGCTTGCTCTATAATTTGCTGCACACTTTCTGCTCTCTCTCTCACACGTACAATAGATGTACTTCAGCCGGAACATCTTTTTTTAAAATCGTGCGACTTTCTATTTAGAAAGGAATACAGCACCCACTCCCAAACCTTCAGATAACTCAAAGGAATAGAAAACAGAAGACCTCAATGTGTATCCCACGGAAACAGAGCGCCGCTGTGCATGTCAGGGAGGATAACACTATAAAACGCAGTATTTATACAAGCTAATGAACAGTAAATTGAAACAATTAGTGAGGCGAAACCAGTCACACAATAGTTCAGTATTCTGGAAGTGTTTTCTGCACAGTACTGAAGTTATTTTCAAATATCTTGAAATCTTGAAACTTCGTCAATACGTTCACAGTCGATTCATTACGATCCTCAGTCCAGTTTAGAAACTGCCGATAATGCCAGTGTTGAGTTCATGCACTGTGTTATTATGGTTGTGAAGTCAACAGTAAATATAAGACGACGCGACTAACATCCAGAAAGCATATGTACAAATTCCACCAAATAAAATGACTCATAACCTACTGATCCTTGAGAACGAAGGCACTGAAGGACCGAGGCAATTTTCATTTTTGAAAATGTTGATTCAAACAGGCTCCTTTTAAAACTAAATTCAACAGTCAATTATCACAAAAGATGTAGGGAAACACAAATGTGGAACTTGCACAGTCATCAAATACATTTTCGAAGCTAAAAAACAAAACTGAATAAGCGTCAGGCGATCAAACAGTTGGATACAAAAGACAAACTAAAAGTAAAAACCAAAAGAACTGCGGATGCTGTAAATCAGGAACAAAAACAAAGTTTGCTGGAAAAGCCCAGTAGGTCTGGCAGCATCTGTGGAAGAGAAAACAGAGTTAACGTTTCGGGTCCGGTGACCCGGTTCTGAGGAAGGGTCTCCGGACCCGAAACGTTAACAAACTAAAAGTTTCCCAGAGAGAGAGGAAAAAAAAAAATTGCTTAACATCACCCTCTAGTGGTTACAATACTACAGAGCGTTAACAACCAGCGAACATAAATCATTACCTATCTTGTGATTCACACCGAAACATGACATTCAAGAATGTGAATAAAAGTTAGGTTTTCCAGATATGTGTACGCTCCAGTTGTGTGGAAGAAAGAAAGAATCAGTAAGGAGATGTTCTCTTGCAGAGGTAGAACACAGTTCAAGTGTCAAATGAGCACAGTCTTCATCCAAGTGGATATGTCCGAATTTTGCTCCATTCAAGGTGAAATGAGTTTTGAAGAGTTAAGGTTTAATCAACAGACTTTCAGACGACATTCAATAACATCCACATGCAAAATTGGTAGCTAAAATAAACTTTTAAGTTAAAATCAACTTTCTGCTATTTGCCTGGTTAGTTTATTGATGAGGAGACAGAAGGCAGAGAGTAAGGATAGTGGGTGTTTATTTTATGTGGAATAAGGTGATACATGATATCCCACAAGGATTGGTATTAGTATCTCAATTTTTATTTATTCGAACTTTGATAATAATAGAGAGCCATATATGCATTTTGTCAAAGTTCCAAAGGTTGGACATAATGAATCATGTAGACAGGACCATAAAATTATGAACAGATATTAAGTGTTTAATCAAGTTGGCAAACTGTGCCATATTGAGGTCAATGGAGGAAAATGTGGCTCATCCATTTTGTTTGAAGAAGTTATAGAGATAGGTATTATTTAAAAGGTGCTAAATGATGAGCAACAGAAATCCAAAGAGATTTAAGGGTTCAAACGTCACTAAAATGTCGTACTTCAATACAAAAAATTCTAAACTTCTATGGAATGGTAACTTTCATAACTAGAGGATCAGAATAACAAAAATGGATGATGTTTCAAGAGAGAGGAGATAACAGCAACTGCAGATGCTGGAGTCAGAGTCAACACAGTGTGGACCTGGAGAAACACAACAGGTCAGGCAGCATCAGAGGAACAGGAAAGTTGATATTTCGGGTTGGGACCCTTCTTCAGATATGTCTAGAAAAAGCACTGGTCAGACCATATCTGGAGAACTGTTTACAATTCTGGCACCATACCTGTCAGCAATATTTTTTCCTTCAAAGGAGTTCTTTGGAAATTCACCACAATGTTAACAGGGTTTCAGTGCTTAGATTATAAGGAATGGTACCTAGACATGCATTCTATGGTCAGTTACTTTATTGATATTGTTTGGAGTTTCAAATAAGTTGAAAGGATTGGTAGAGCGAAAAATCTTCTGCTGGTGGGAAGTCTAGGACAAGGACACAAGACATGAATGTGCTGTTTCATTCATATAATTCTGATTCTGTAAGATTTTGCTTTAAATTGGGTTTCACTGTTGATGCTTACCAAACACAAATTTCCCAGGTGTCATAAGAATCCTTGACTAGGTGATAGAAACCAGATGTGGTATTAACATTTCCTCATTCCCTTCTGCCTAGAGCTGGGGAAAGGATGTGCAGTTTGAAATGAGTTACTGAATCATCGAATGGTTACAGCACAATATGACAGTATTTGATCTGTTGGTCTGTACCAGCTCAGAAATGCAGTTAGTTGCAGTTCTCCAACTTCCACAATCATCCTGGAATTTCTCTCTCTTCAGATAATTATCCTATTACCTTTTGAAAGTTGTAACCAAATCTGTACTAGCACAGTCTCAGGCATTGCATTTCATGTCTTGCCTAATCTCTGTATAAAATCATTTTTCTTCATTTTGCCTCCAGTTATTTTGCCAATCAGCTTACCTAAGCATCCTCAGCTTCTACTTATGTGAACAGTTTCACCCCATCTATCCTACCCAAATTTCTCATGATTTTGAATCTCTCTATTAAATCTACTTTTAATCTTTTCTTTAAGGATTACAGACTCAGCTCTGCCAAACAATCCACATATTTGATTTCTCTCATCCCCAGAACATTCTTGTAAATTTATCTGCACCATCTCAACAGTTTCATAACCTTCTTAAAACATGATACCTTGAATTCCATCTAACACTGTACTACATTTAAGCTGAACCAGAGCTTTATAATGATTCATCACAGCTTTCTTGCTTTTGCACTCTGTGCTTCTATTTACTAAGTCCAGGGTACTTTATGCTTGATTAACCACTTTCTCAACCTGCTTTGCCACATTCAATCATTTGTGATTTGTACATCCAGACTCCTCTGTTCCTTTCCCATTTAGAATTGTGTCCTTTTTATACTTTTCCTAATTCTTCACCAAAATTCTTCACTTCACATTTCTTGGCATTGAGTATCATTTGCTACTTGGCCTCCTATTCCAACAACCTGCATAGATTCTCTTGAAGTCCATTATTACCCACCTTATATTTCACAATAAAACTACAAGGCATAGCAGTAGAGAAGTAGGTCATTCAACCAATCAAGTCTACACTGACATTCAATGAGATCATAGCTGATCTGGGATAATCCTTAATCCACATTCCTGTCTTTTCCCAGTAACCCTTAATTCCCTTACAGATTAAAAATCAGCCTATCTCAGCCTTGAATATATTTAATGACCCAGCAGCAGCAGCCCTCTGCAGGAAAAAAAAAATTCCCATATTCACTACCCTCTGAGAGAAGAAATTGCTCCTCATCTCTGTCTTACATGTACAACTCCTTATTCTGAGTTTACACATTCTTGGCCCTTGACTCTTCCACAAGAGGAACCAACCTCACTGTGTCTGCTCCATTTCAATAAGGTTGCCTCTCATTCTATATCCTAATGAGTGCAGGCCCAATATACTCATCATTTCCTTATGAGATAATCCCTCCAAATCTGCCATTAGCCTTGTGAAACTTTTTGTGGATTGCATCCAATTTCAGTCCATCTTTCCTTAGATAAGGATCCAAAATTGTATTCCAGCTGCGATTTGACTTGTGTTTTGTATATTTTAATAAATCCTCTCTATTTTTATATTGTATATCCTTTTATAAAAAAGCCTAACATTCAATTTGCCTTCCATATTACCCACTCAAATGCTACCTTTTGTTTTGTGATTCATGTATGAGGACAGCCAAATCCCTCTGCTCAACAGTTTTCCACTAAATAAGATTCACCTCCTCTACCTTTCCTGCCTTGCTCCTATTCTGCCTCTGTCATTTCTGTTCTGAAGAAGAGTCATACCAGACCTGAAAGGTTATCTCTGTCTCTGTTCCCACAAATGGTGCCAGACCTGCTGAGTTTTTCCATTATTCTCTGTGTTTGTCACATAAAAGAGTTCATCATTCACAATACACTCTCCTTTACTGCAGAGGCCAAACACATATTGGATGGTTGCTTTACAGAATGGATTTCCTCAATCCCCAAGTTCCTACTTTAATGCTCCATCTTAGTCTCATACTGACATCACTGTCCTTGACCTATTGCACTGTACTAGTTAAGCTTAATGCAAGCACAGGGAACAGCACAGTGTCTTTTGATTAGGTATGTTACAGCCTTCTGGACACAGCATTGAGTTGAACAATCTATCCATAACTTAATCCCTGACACCAAATTTCCCTCAGTCTCCAACCCCACCGCCCCTCCTCATATTTGTCTCGTTATTTTCTGATGCTTTCAGCCTTAATCTCTCCGAGACCTATTCTCCACAAATCTTTTTGGGATTTAGTCTCTGTTTCCTGCCCTATCATAGGCCATTCATTCATTTTCATCATTCATCTTCTTAAAACTATTACATTTCTAAATTGTGCCTGCTCTGATGAAAGGTCATGCATTGAAATATTAACTGTTTCTCTCTTCACAGAAGCTGTCAGACCTGCTCAGTATTCCCAGCATTTTCTGTTTCTATAACAGAAATAACAGATGAGCCTTAGCACTGCCAATAGATGTTGAAGTAGGATCTTTTGTATATTCACACCCAGACGCTAATGTAATAGGGACATGAAGCGATTAAAATATAAAAAAGTTGCATAAGCGTGGCCAAAAGTGGTTATAAAACATTCAAATTTCTTGAAGCTGTCATTCTTATCTATTAGTTGTTGTTGTCCAAATGCATCTCAGCTCAATAAGAGCATAAGAAATAAGAGCAGGTGTAGGCCATCTGTTCCCCCTCGAGCCTGCTCCACCATTCAATAGGATCATGGCTGATCTTTCATGGACTCAGCTCCATTTACCCGCCCACTCACCATAACCCTTAATTCCTTTACTGTTCAAAAATCTATTTATCTTTGCCTTAAAAACATTCAACGAGGAAGCCTCAACTGCTTCACTGGGCAGGGAATTCCACAGATTCACAACCCTTTGGGTGAAGAAGTTCCTCCTGAACTCAGTCCTAAATCTGCTCCCCCTTATTTTGAGGCTATGTCCCCTAGTTTTAGTTTCACCCGCCATCATTCATCATTGCTTCTATTTTATCTGTTCCCTTCATAATTTTATGTTTCTGTAATAGCTCAAAATCTGTGTTCACCTAGATCTGACCACTTGAGCATCCACAATTTTGTTTCACTATTGGTAGCTGTGCTTCAAATTGTCTAGCACTAAGCTCTGAATTTCCTTCTCAAATCCTCTCTCCATGTTTACTTCACGTTCCATTTCTGAGCGAACCAATAAAAATGATCAGTTTCTTGCAAATCCCAACATCGGCTTTTATGAAGTTTTGTTATGCTCCTGCACAGCATCTTGGGAATGTTGTCTCATTTTATGGGGGCTATATAAACTTAGTTAGGAACTGAATAATTACTTTGCATCAGTCTTCACGGAAGAAGACATGAGTAATATCCCAAAAATTCAAACGAGTCGGGGGGCAGAGCTGAGTATGGCGGCCATCACCAAGGAAAAGGTGCTAGTAAAACTGATTGGCCTGAAGGTGGACAAATCACTTGGACCAGATGGACTACACCCCAGAATTCTAAAGGAGCTAGCTGAAGACATAGTGGAAACGTTAGTGGTAATCTTTCAGGAATCACTAGAGTCAGGGAGGGTCCCAGAGGACTGGAAAATCGCTAACATGACACCCCTATTTAAAAAGGAAGTAAGGCAAAAGATGGAAACTTACAGGCCGATTAGCCTAACCTTGGTCGTGGGTAAGATTTTGGAGTCTATTGTAAAGGATGAGATTTCTGAACATTTGGAAGTGTACAGTAAAATAGGGCAAAGTCAGCATAGTTTCATCAAGGGGAGGTCATGCCTTTCAAATCTGTCAGAATTCTTTGAGGAAGTAACGAGCTGGGTAGACCAAGGACAGCTAATAGATGTTATCTAACTGGACTTCAAGAAGTCCTTTGATAAGGTGCCACACAGGAGGCTGCTGAGTAAGATAAGGGCCCATGGTGTTAGAGGCAAGATGCTAGCATGGAGAGAAGATTGGCTGTCTGGCAGAAAGCAGAGAATGGGGATAAAAGGGTCTTTCTCAGGGTGGCAGCTGGTGACAAGTGGTGTTCCACAAGGGTCAGTGTTGGGACCACAACTTTTCACTTTATACATTAATGATCTTGATAAAGGAACGGTGAGTATTCTGGCTAAGTTTGCAGACAATACAAAGATAGGTAGAGAGACAGGTAGTATTGAGGAGGTGGCGAGGCTCCAGAAGGATTTGGACAGGTTAGGAGAGTGGGCAAAGAAGTGGCAGATGGAGTACAATGTGGGAAAGTGTGAGGTCATGCACTTTGGTAAGAAGAATAAAAACATGGACTATTTTCTAAATGGGGAGAAAATTCAGATGTCTGAAGTGCAAACAGACTTGGAAATTCTCTCAAGGAAATTTTGCAGATTGAGTGAGTAGTCAGGAAGGCAAATGCAATATTGGCATTTATTTTGAGAGGACTTGAATATAAAAGCAGGGATGTACTACTGAGATAACACAGTGTGGAGCTGGAGGAACACAGCAGGCCAGGCAGCATCAGAGGAGCAGGAAAGCTGACGTTTCGGGTGGTGACCCTTCTTCAGAAATGGGGGAGGGTAAGGGGGCTCTGAAATAAATAGAGAAAAGTGGGGTGGTGATAGCAGGTAGATAGTGGAGCAGATAGGGTGGAAGAGAAGACGGACCGGTCAAGAATGCGGGGATGAAGCTAGTAAAGGTGAGTGTAGCTAGGTGGTGGTGGGGATTGGTCAGTGATGTGGGAGGAGCAGATAGGTGGGAGAGAAGATGAACAGGTCAATGAAGCGGAATTGAGAGGGGAGCTGGTCTTGGGATGAGGTCGGGTTGGGGAGATTTTGAAGCTAGTAAAGTCCACATTGAGACCATTGGGTTGTAGACTTCCAAGACAGAATATGAGGTGCTGTTCCTCCAGTTTCTGCATGGCATTGATGTGATACTGGAGGACGCCAAGGATGGACATGTCATCCAGGGAGTTGGAGGAGGTGTTGAAGTGTTCGCGACTGGGAGGTGTTGTCGTTTGTTGCAAACCGAGCATAGGAGCTCTACAAAGTGGTCTCCGAGCCTCTGCTTGGTTTCCCCGATATAGAGGAGGCCACATCAGGAACAGCGGATACAGTATACCACGTTAGCAGATATGCAGGTGAACATTTGTTTAATGTGGAAGGTTTTTTTGGGGCCTGGGATGGAGTTGAGGGGGGAGGTGTAGGGGCAGGTGTAGCACCTCCTGCAGTTGCAGAGAAAGTGCCGGGGATGGGAGTCACGGAAAAAGCGATCCCTCCAGAAGGCAGATAAGAGTGGGGAGGGAAATATATCCTTCGTAGTGGGATCAGATTGCAGGTGGCGGAAGTGGTAGATAATGATGCGTTGAATCCAGAGGTTAATTGAGTAGTACTGAGGACGAGGGGAATTCTGTCTTTGTTTTTGTTTTTGTTGCGGGGAGAGCGTGTGACGGCTGAGGTGCGGGAAACATGAGAGATGTGGTCGAGGGCGTTTTTGACCACTGAGGGGGGGACGTTGCGGTCCTTGAAATACAAGGACATCTGGGATGTGCGGGAGTAGAATGCCCCATCTTGGGAGCAGATGCAACAGAGGCAGTGGAATTGGGAGTAGAGGATCGCATTCTTGCAGGAAGGTGGGTGAGAGGAGGTGTTGTCCAGGTAACTGTGGGAGTCGGTAGGCTTGAAATAGATATCAGTTTCAAGGTGTTCACCAGAGATGGAGACAGAGAGGTCCAGGAAGGAAAGAGAGATAAGAGAGATGGTCCAGGTGAACTTGAGGTTGGGGTGGGAGGTGTTAGTAAAGTTGATGAACTGTTCGAGCTCCTCGTGGGAGCACGAGGCGGTGCCGATACAGTCATCGATTTTACGGAGGAAGAGGTGGGGGCTAGTGTCAGTTACAAAAATTAGAGAATGTATTCCATTCCAAAATTACGCACATCTGATTGACATGATAACCTCAAATATGTATAAAAATTTAAATGCGTTACTGTACTCTGTATAGAAAGTAGTACTTCTGAGCCTTTATAGCTAAATGACTTCATGGAAAATTAAGTTCTGTTTTCAAATACCTTCATTAGCAGAGATTTGGATGCAATTTGTTTTCCACCAATTGAATTAATTGCCTTTGATGGAAGTTTCATTATTTGCTCCATACTATTAGCCCATATAGCTCTTTTATATGTGTATATTGATGACAGGCAGACAGGTAATATATTCACTTAAAAGCTAAGTGGAAGTTCTACAGAAATGATTTCAGAAATAATTCAGAAACAATCAAGAAAATAATTGCTTATGGAAGAATAAAGTATATGCTTACGCTGGAGTATGAATGACCTAAGTGGTATTGACAGGGCAGAAGTGGAGCGGATGTTCCCCCTTGTGGCACAATCTTGCGTGGGGCGTTTGCTATTTGAAAAATCAGGTATTGCCCATTTAAAACACATGGGGACAAAAAAAAATTCTCTTATACGTCTGAGTCTTTGGAACTGTATTCCTAAAATAGCGGGTGTAAGCAGAGTCCTTAAACTTTTTTTAAGGTAAAGTTATAAAGGTTTTGGATAAGAAAGGGAGTGAAAGTTTAATCAGTGGTGGGTGGGAATGCAAATTTGAGATTACAATTAGATCAGCCATGAATTTATCAAATGCAGAGCAGGCTCATGGGGCTGAGTGGCCTATTTCTGTTCCTTCTTTGTATGCTCTTATAGGTAGAACCCATGACATTAATGATATTTTCTCATTTTTCTGGTTGTGTGACTTAATGGTATTATGAAATTCAGCTATCTATAGATTGATCAGTTTTGAAAACTTGTGTAGAGATTGTTGCATTATCATTGTAAATTCTCAAGAGAACTAGTATTCAGTTTAAACTAATCAACAAGGGGAAGTCTAACTTATCAGCAGAAAACAGTCCATTTCACAGTTTTAATCTGGTACATTATTAGGCTTAATGGACTTCCTGTGTCTAGTGACGCATGAGGCAAATAAAGGATGTGCTTTTGTATCTTTCCAAGACTAACATTTCCTGAAAAAGGTTACTGGAGATTGTGAGTTGTACTGTACATCACTCTTGGGTAATTAATCTATTCTCACTCTTAACATCTGCTGTATATTCAAGGGATTTACAAGTTGTAATCAATCAGTTTATTATGTACACATAATATACCACATTATTTACACATTGCTCCTTGCCACTGAATCCTGGAGTGGGACACAAACCCAGAGTTTCTGGCTGGAAGTAGGGCACTACCCACATCAAGACCTCCTACTACAAGAAAAACATAACAATATTAACAGACAATTGGAAATGATGTTGGTAATGCACCAAAAGTAATCTGCCCTATTGGTTGAGAGCAAAAGCTCAATGGGAGATTGAAAATATGGATGGTTGGGATCTTGGTGTTAATTTTAAATCTGAGATAGATTTTTATTTTCTTAAGCAAAGGTATTAAGGAATGTGGGCCATAAATGGGGAGGCGAGTCCTGGAGCAGTGCGAGGTGAACGAACCCTGGAGCAGTGCGATGGGAAGTGAGTTCCGATACAGTGCAAGGTGAACGAACTCTTGAGCAGTGTGAGGGGAAGCGAGTTCCGATACAGAGTGAGGGGAAGCATGTCCCAGAGCAGCGCAACTTACCTTGGTACAGCTGAATACCGGTGCAGAGTGGACTGGAGGTTTGGAGTGGAGCAGGGCTGTTGCTGGGGCCTGGCACGGGTGGTCAGACTATGTGCTCACTGAGCTGCTGCAATGTAATGTTGATCTGAAATTCTTTACCAGGCTGTAATGTCAATTTTTAACTATGTCATAACTATCTTACTTCTAACATTTTTTAGATACTGTAAGTAATACTACTACTTTTCCTTTTATTCCTCTTTTCTATCCAAGATTTGTACATCGGTACTTGTACCTAAAATGGTGCCATTAGAGGCAGCCATTGTAAAAACTTTTCACTGTACTTCTGCACTTCTGTACTGGAGTACATGTGACAATAAAGGATATTCTATTCTATTCTATGGAGTTAGGCCACAGATCAATGGTGGAACTGGCTCAAAGGACTGAATGGCCTACTCCTGTTCCTATGGTGCACTTGGAAACAAATATTTAAAGATTATAATTCATCAGATTTTGTTTAACAGAGAAGGGTACAGAAATTTAATCATCTGAAGTCTTTCTGCATGAAAAGCTGCTCTCGGAATTCAATTTTGTATTATTGGAACCAGTAGCAAGACCAACATTTTTCACACAATGTGGTGAGTAAGTTTGAAGTACAGTCAATTTTGCAACTGTCAGTAAACATGACAATTTCAATTCATCAACATCTCATATAAGACACATGATGTGGAAGATCAGTTTTTTTTTCAAAGATGGTACTAATGAAGTTGAAATATTGGTCTGGATGACAGGAGAACATACTTGGTTCTTGGACAGTGCAAAAGGATTTTAGACATGTGATTAAACAGATGTTTGAGATACTTGCTTAATCCAAAACGCAGGCAGTAAGCTGGAAGGAGGAAGGGATGGTGAGAGATATAAAATTGAATGGTTGGGAAGGATGGATGAGAAGATGCAGAAAGATGAAGGCTGAAGGTCAGATCATGTGACAGCCCTGTATGCCCTGGCGTAAGAACATAAGAACCAGGAGCAGGAGTAGGCCATCTGGCCCTTTGAACCTGTTCTGCCATTCAATAAGATCATGGCTGATCTTTTTATGGCCTCATTTCCACTTACCCACCCTCTCACCAGAACCCTTAATTCCTTTACTATTCAAAAAATTATCTCTCTTAGCTTTAAAAACATTCAATGAGGAAACATCATCTGCTTCACTGGGCAGGGAATTCCACAGATTCACAGCCCTTTGGGTGACGAAGTTTCTCCTCAATTCAGTCCTAAATCTGCTCCCCCTAATTTTGAGGCTATGCCCTCTTGTTCTAGTTTCACCTGCCAGCGGAAAGAACCTCCCTGCTTCTATCTTATCTTTTCCCTTCAAGTTTTATATGTTTCTATAAGATCCCGTATCATTCTTCTAAATTCCAATAAATATAATCCCAATATATTCAGCCATTCCTCATAAGCCAACCTTCTCATCTCTGGAATCACTCTAGTGAAACTCCTCTGCACCCCCTCCATTCCAATACATCCTTTCTCAAGTAGGGAGACCAAAACTGCACACAGTACTCCAGGTGTGGCCTCACCAGCACCCTATACAGTACAACATAACGTCCTTGCAACTTCCTCATCTTGATGACAGCTGCCAATGCATGCCCACCTGGACCATGTGGAGTGAAAACCTGTTCCAGGAGTCTGTAGATGTTAGTAGTGACCAGCCAAAAAGTTTGAACCTCCAGAAGTATTACTGGTTATGCATGTTGAGATCTGCTCATCTGCCCTATGACCTCCTATGACAACCAATACCCCTATAACCATCCCTCAAGGCCCCTCATATATACATGCCAGCCTAGGTCTATCTCCCCATTCCCCAAAGTGCCTCCTACCCATTTACTAATCTGTGCCCATATTTCATGATCACTTATACCCACATGCCCCAATCATCCTCATGACACTTTACAGTCCCTATGCCAACTCAGTGCGAACTCAACACCCATCCACCATGCTTTGCACTTTGCAGTGCATCCATTATCTGTATGCACATTAATCAGAGGGTATCAGGACAGAATAATAAATTTACAAAACTATTGGTTACATCACTATTTAAAAACACTACATGCTTTCATTGATACAATTTCATGGTGTTGGTTGTTTGTTCTTTAAGTACAAAATACTCATTAAAGCAAACTTTTCATAACCTAATTGATTAAAAAAATGTTTGTGATGAATGATAATCATGAGGGGCATGGATTGGGTAATAACCCAACGCTCTTTTCTCTGGGGTGGGGGCGGGCAGGGAGTGGGGGAGGTGGGGGGATGGGGTCCAAAACTACAGGCTATAAGTTTAAGGTAAGAGGGGAAAGATTTAAAAGGAACCTAAGGGGAAACCTTTTCAATCAGAGGATGGTGTGTGGATGGTGTGAGCTGGCAGAGGAAGTGGTGGAGACTGGTACAATTACAACTTTTAACAGGCATCTGGATGGGTACATGAATAGAAAGTGTTTAGAGGGATATATACACAGGAACAAGGACTCCCCCCAACCCCCAACAGCTCTGTGGATGTCACTAAACATAAAAAAATACAGCAGAACTTCTCAAGGCAATAAATGTTGACTTAGCCAATGATTCTTATATTCTGTGAATGTATTTTTAAAGATCCACACATGCATCCATGCACAAAAGAGAAAAAGAAAATGGGTCTATTGATTCAATTTCTGTATTTAAAACTGCACCCTATTGTGAAAAGCACTTTTAAAAAATAATCATTGGCAGGACAGGTTTCTAAAACAGCATATATATAATAGACATTTTTGATATATTCATGACTCATCACTATTGAAAGTTACTTGCATTTCTGTAGTATCATCAACATTGAAAAAAAAACTTTGGCATTTTCTTTTTACTCATTTGTGGGGTGTGGACATTGCTAGTTGACAAAGATCTATTGCCCAACCCTAATGGCCCAGGAAGGGGTGGTGATGAACTGCCTTCTTGAACTGAAGTCATTTAGATGTAGGTACACCCACAATGTTAATAAAAAAAGCACCAGGATTTTGTCTGACGATAATGAAAGACAAATAATATACTTCCAACTCAAGATGGTGTGTGAATTGGAGGGGAACTTATAGGTGGTGGTGTGTCTGTGCATCTGTTTTCCCTTTCAAAGGTTTTTAATTCATCCACAATATGAGGGCAATTAAGAATCAACCACATTGCTGTAGGTTTGGAGTCACATGTAGGTCAAAACAGGTAAGGGCATTGGTAAGCCAGATGGGATTTTCAGACAATCAACACTGCATTCATGGTCATCATTCAATTCTTAATTCTAGACTTTTATTGAATTCATATTCTGCCATCTACTGTGATAGGATTTGATTCCAGGTCCCAGGAACATCACCTCGGTCTCTGGACGAGCAGTCTAGCAATAATACCATTAAGCCATTGCCTCTCCTTAATTGGTTGAGGTTGTTGGCTTCGAAGGTGTTGTCAGAGCAGCCTGGGTTTATGCTGCAGTGCATCTTGTATATGCTACACATTGCTGCCACTGTGCATCAGTGATGGCAGTGAATGTTGAAGGAGGTGAATGGGGTGCCAACTTTATTCTAGTTAGCTTTAAGGTGATTCCTATTGCTGCTGATGAGGCGAGGGCAGTGAAACAAAGGAGAAGGAACAGGAAGTAAAGGAGAGACGGAGACAAATGTAGAGGTTGGTGGAAGGGAACAGAGGTCAATGAGTGAAGCAGAAGTGGCCGGAACTGGAGAAATTGTTTTTAGGAGTGGAAAGTATTGTTAAAGTGGAGGAGATTACAGCTGGGAGGAAATGGATGTGGGAGGAGTGTTGAGTCTGAGACTATCAATGGACATGGAAATAATGAAAAGACTTTTTAAATAAAGATGATTATGTCTTAGGAACCAATGTCAATGAGTGAAAGCATTAGCATAATGAGTGAATGGGACAAACAGCACCTATTACTAGAAAGACACAAAGTCTCAGACAAGTTTATTGCGGCAGATTTTTTTTTTGTTCTTTTCATTTATGGGATATCAGCTTCATTTCCTGGGCCTGCATTTATTGTCCATCCCCAGTTGACCTTGAGGAGATAATGCAAGCTGTTTTTTTGAACCATTTGCTGTAGGTAGACCCATAATGCTGATGGGGATAAGATTTCCATGATGTCGAGCCAGATTGGGCAAGATAGCATTTGACTAAAGGTAAACAAGTATGGAGCTGTCATTTGATGATAACGGGAAACTCTGATTGAACATACATACTCCTCCTAATCAACAGAGATCATTAATGCATTACCAAGGCTTTATAGTACGACTAATAAAGTTGCAGTAATAAAATAAGAATAGGTGTCTTGGTGGCAAGCCTACTCCAGAGGGCCACGGATAGAGTGAGAATAGTGAGAACACAACCAATCCTCATTGGAAGACTAATTGCTCATTCATTGTGAGAGCCAGTAAGCTCCTATAAACTCTGATATCTGTAGTCACAATGAAAGCTGTCTGAGCCTACTTGATACCAAGCACCGGGCTTGCATGGCAATGAGAATGGATCTTGGGACCTTACCTTAAACTTTCACTGCAGCACTCCGTTGAGACATTGAGCAGCAAGATGCTGTATTACAGCTATGTTTGCAAGTTCTATCATGAAGCTGTTCAAAGGTTCCACAGCAAACTCGCCATGAAGTCCTGTACCAGGTTGGAGCTGAATTGTTCCATGCTTTTTGATAGCAACAATAGGCTCTCCAGAAGCCCTGGTAATGCACTCAGAATCCCCATATCTGCACTTTTGACTGTTGCTGGTTGGTGAGTGATGGATGTGTAGTACATTGAGCAGTGTGTGAAATTTGAGTCACAGTACGAGTGACAGTGGAGATATATTCAATGATCGCAGCTACATATGTGAGATCATTGAACATATTGTGAATGCGGTCAAGTGCATGGGGAAGGCTCCGTGAATTGACATCTGTGTTTGTTTGCCAGCCCTTTTCATCCTTTTTGCATTGTATTCATGGAGTCTCTCCTGGTCCCTGCAGAACGATGGCCTCAATGCTCCTTTCCACCTCCTGTTCACCATAGCAAAGAACCTGCAAGCCATCTCACCAGCTGCTAGTCTATTAGCAGTTTGATTCCTTTCCTAAACTTTCTTGGAGACAGTTGTACTAGCTGTTGCAATATTAATTAATTTTGTCTTTAATTAGTGCAGGGAATCTTTGACAATTATATGTTAGCTGTGACTCATGTTAAAACATGGGCTTTCTACTGATCAAGAGCCAATTAGAAAAAAAACACAATCAGTGCCTGACTGCATACAGCACCCACTTAGGGGTAGTTTAGCTCAGTTGGTTCATTAATCAGTATGGTGTTAACAGTATGGGTTCAATCCCTGCACTGGCTGAGGTTACCATGAAGGATTTTCCTTCTCAACCTCTCCCCATGTCTTGGGTGTGGTGGCCCGCAGATTAAAATGCCTCCAGCTCTCTCTCATTATTGAGAGAGCAGCCCTACAATCTGCTAAAACTATGGTAACAAACATACAACACCCATTGAGATGTGTAGTCTTCATCACCTCATTCAAGACCAGAGTAATTGCTGGACCTGTCATAAAATCTTATATTTTTACCTTAAGCGTTATCTGTGATATTGTTTACAATTTTATACCCATTTTCTCTTTTTGCAAGTTTTAGAATCCCTTCACTGTTCTTCGTATCTCTCCTACTCCACAAGCTCTTCCTAATATGCTGGCCCTCACCACTTTCATTGACTGAAGTTGTTTAATTGTTCTTTCAGGGTATGCAAAGTCTTGTATTTTATATTTTTATAACATCTCTCCCTGTTCATCTATTGATTTCTCCATTTATCGCTTCTCCCCAGTTTACCGTGTTTAATTTTAATCTCATCCCTTCAAAGAAAACCTGAACTTACTTTGAAGTCTTGCCTTGTGACTCAACCTTTTTTCCCTCTCAAGCTCAATATTCAATAAAATCAGGTTTCATCACGTTAGCTAATTGTTTCTTTCATACCTACGGTTACACATTAATTACATCACGCTCCTACCCATAATCTAGTTTTGCATTGAAAAATACATGCGACTTATTGGAGGCTCTGTTGGTAAAAAGCCTGAGATGTACAAACTCCTGTTAACTGTGAGAAAGTATTTGCAACCATTTTTAACAACTCCACATGCGATTATTTTCTTTGCCCATCATACTCAAGTGAAAATATTAAATGTATCGAATATACAATCAGAGGTACATAATTTATAATAATCTTAACGCAAGCAGGTACACTTTCTTCACTGAATACTGTCTTTCAGAAGACCTCCTGATTTTTTACTGTATTTTTAGCTCTTTGAAACTGGATTGTCTCACTACAGAAAGCAATAAGATAGAAGAGAGTCAGTGTATATCCTTGAGCAGCTCTGATGATTTAATAGAATCTGAAGTATTGGGCCAGCCAGGAGGTTTCTTATCATTAGAGAAACCATTCCTTGCTGCGAATACAACAGTAGTCACATTATAATGACTTTTGTCAGCTGAGATGCCTCCAAGCTGTTCCAGTGCCAGCTCCCATTACAATCAATACCGTTGAGGGTTCTCCTTCAAATTTCTAGCCAGAAATGGTGGTCTTGAGATAAGAACATAAGAACATAAGAACTAGGAGCAGGTGTAGGCCATCTGGCCCCTTGAGCCTGCCCCACCATTCAATAAGATCATGGCTGATCTTTTTGAGACTCAGCTCCACTTACCCGCCCACTCACCATAACCCTTAATTCCTTTACTGTTCAAAAATTTAACTAGCTTTGCCTTAAACACATTCAGCGAGGTAGCTTCAACCGCTTCACTGGGCAGGGAATTCCACAGATTCACAACCCTTTGGGTGAAGAAGTTCCTCCTGACCTCAGTCCTACAAATGCTTCCCTTTCTTTTGAGGCGATGCCCTGTGGTCCCAGTTTCACCTGCTAGCGGAAACAACCTCCCTGCCTCCACCTTATCTATTCCCTTCATAATCTTATATGTTTCTATAAGATCTCCCCTCATTCTTCTGAATTCCAATGAGTATAATCCCCGTCTACTCAGTCTCTCCTCATAATCCAACCCTCTCAACTTTGGAATCAACCGAGTGAATCTCCTCTACACCCCCTCCAGTGCTAGTATATCTCTTCTCAAGTAAGGAGACCAAAACTGCACACAGTACTCCAGGTGTGTCCTCACCAGGACCCTATACAGCTGCAGCATAGCCTCCCTGTTTTTAAACTCCGTCCCTCTAACAATGACAGACAAAATTCCATTTGCCTTTTTAATTACCTGCTGTACCTGCAATCCCACCTTCAGCGATTCATGCACAAGGACACCCAAGTCCCTCTGCACAGCAGCATGCTGCAATTTTTTACCATTTAAAACATAGTCCATTTTGCTGTTATTTCTACCAAAATGGATGACCTCACACTTATCAACATTGTACTCCATCTGCCAGACCTTTGCCCACTCACTTAGACTATCTATATCCCTCTGCAGCCTTTCAGTGTCTTCTGCACACTTTGCTCTACCACTCACCTTAGTGTCATCTGCAAATTTTGACACACCACACTTAGTCCCCAACTCCAAATCATCCATGTAATTTGTAAACAATTACGGTCCCAACACTGATCCCTGAGGCACACCACTAGCCACTGACCGCCAACCAGAAAAACACCCATTTACTCCTACTCTTTCCTTTCTACTGGTCAACCAATCCTCTATCCATGCCAATACATTACCTGTAATACCGTGCAACTTTATCTAATGTAGCAGCCTTTGGTGTGGCACCTTATCAAATGCCTTCTGGAAATCCAGATACACCACATCCACAGGTTCCCCATTGTCCACCATGCAAGTAATATCCTCAAAGAATTCCACCAAATTAGTTAAACATGACCTACCCTTCATGAACCCATGCTGGGTGTTCCCAATGGGACAATTTATATCCAGATGCCTTGCTATTTCTTCCTTAATGATAGATTCAAGCATTTTCCCCGCTACTGAAGTTAAGCTAACTGGCCTATAATTACCCGCTTTTTGTCTACCTCTTTTTTTAAACAGTGGCGTCATATTTGCTATTTTCCAACCTGCAGGAGCCACCCCAGAGTCCAGTGAATTTTGGTAAATAATTACTCGTGCATTTGCTATTTCCCCCATTACCTCTTTTAGTACCCTGGGATGCATTTCATCAGGGCCAGGAGACTTGTCTACCTTTAGCCCCATTAGCTTGCCCAGCACTGCCTTTTTAGTGATAATGATAGTTTCTCGGTCCTCACCTGCTATAACATTCTTGCCATTAGTTTTCAGCATGTTACTTGCGTCTTCCACTGTGAAGACCGACACGAAATAACTGTTTAATGTCTCGGCTATTTCCTCATTCCCAGTTATTAAATTGGCCTTCTCATCCTCTAAAGGACCAATGTTTACTTCGCCACTCTTTTACGATTTACATATGTATAGAAACTTTTGCTGCCTGTTTTTATATTCTGAGCTAGTTTACTCTCATAATCTATCTTACTTTTCTTTATAACTTTTTTTGTGGCTTTCTGTTGGCCTTTAAAGATTTCCCAGTCTACTAGTTTCCCACTACTCTTTGTTTTTTTGTATGTGTTTTTTTTTTCAATCTGATACTTTCCTTTATTTCCTTAGACATCCATGGCAGACTCTCTCTTTTCCTACAGTTCTTCCTTATCACTGGAATATACTTCTGCTGAGCACTGTGAAAAATCGTTTTGAAAGTCCTCCACTGTTCCTCAATTGACCCACCATAAAGTTTTTGTTCCCATTCTACCTTAGCTAACTCCTCCCTCATTCCTTGATAGTCTCCTTTGTTTAAGCACAGGACATAGATACTGGATTTAACCTTCTCACGCTCCGTCTGTATTTTAAATTCGACCATACTGTGATCGCTCCCTCTGAGAGGATCCCTAACTGTGAGATCATTAATTATTCCTGTCTCATTACACAGGACTAGATCTAGGATAGCTTGCTCCCTCGTAGGTTCCATTACATATTGTTCAAGGAAATTATCGCAGCTACATTCTGTGAATCCCTCCTCAAGGCTGCCATGACTGACCTAGTTTGACCAATCGATATGTAGATTAAAATCCCCCATGATAATTGCTGTACCATTTTTACATGCATTAGCTATTTCTATGTTTATTGCCCGCCCCAACACAATGTCATTATTTGGTGGCCTATAGACCACACCTATCAGTGACTTCTTCTCCCTGCTATTCCTAATTTCCACCCAAATGGATTCAACGTTTTGCTCAGTCGAACCTTTATCATCTCTCACTACCGCCCTGATATCATCCTTAAAAATCAGAGCAACACCACCTCCCTTACCTTCCTGTCTTTCCTTCCGAACAGTTTGATCCCGCTGGATATTTAACTCCCAGTCATGACCATCCTGCAACCATGTCTCTGTAATGGCCACTAAATCATACCCATTTGCCATGATTTGCACCGTCAACTCATCCACCTTGTTTCGAATGCTCCGAGCATTCGGATAAAGTGCCCTTATGCCAGTTTTTGCACCTTCTTTTTGGGTCCTATTACCTCCATTACTGACAGCTCTTGAGTTCTCCTTCCCTTTAACTGTTTTCCTAATTTTCTATGGAGTTGAAGCTTCCTCGTCACCTGCTAACCTGCTGCTTTGCCTTACATTAATTGTTATTCTCCATCTGCACTCACTTCTCCCTTACCTCCTACTTACTAGTTTAAAGTCCTATTAACCACCTTATTTACCCTTTTTGCCAGAACACTGGACCCGGCCCTGTTCAGGTGGAGTCCATCCCAGCGGTATAGATCCCTCCTGTCCCAGAACTGATGCCAGTGCCCCATGAAAAGGAAACCCTCTTTTCCACACCACTCTTTTAGCCACATGTTTATTTCCCTGATCCTCGCCTCCCTATGCCAATTTGCACGTGGCTTGGGCAGCAATCCAGAGATTATGACCCTTGAAGACCTGTTTTTTAATTTTGTTCCTAGCTTTTCATAATCCCGAAACAGGTCTTTTTTCCTAGTCCTGCCTATGTTGTTGGTAGCTACATGGACCACAACAACTGGATCCTCCCCCCCTCCCTAGTATCCTCTCAAGTCGGTCAGAGATGTCTCTCACCCTGGCACCGGGCAGGCAACACACCATGCGGGATTCTCTATCCTGCTCGCAAAGGATACCGTCTATCCCCCGATGATGGAATCCCCTACAACTACAATCTGTCTTTTTGCTCCCCCCTCATGAATGGCCTCCTGGACCATGGTGCCATGGTCAGTTAACTCATCCTTCCTGCAGCCCTGTTCCTCATCTACGCAGGGAGCAAGTGCCTCATACCTGTGGGATAATGTCAAGGGCTGCGGCTCCTGTGTTCCTGTCTGCACCTGCCTCCACCTGCCTCACTCGCAGTCACACGCTGTTGTCCCTGCCCGCCGATCGAATTAACATTAGTTAATCTACCAGGTGTGACTGCCTCCTGGAACACAGCATCCAGGTATTTCTCCCCATCTTGGATGTGCCGCAGTGTTTGGAGTTCAGATTCCAGCTCATCAACTTTGAGCCGGAGCTCCTCAAGCAGCCAACACTTGCTTCAGCTGTGGTCACTGCCGTTCTCAATGGGATCAGCTAGCTCCCACATCATACAGCTATGATTGAAAATAAATTGGAGAGAAAGGCATCAAACCAGATTCGTACCTCTAAAATTGGCCTCTGCCATATTTTTTGCGATTCATATTACTACCCATAAGACCAGTTATAGCTCAGTGTACAGAACTCAGAGCTCAGTGTGCAGCAACATTTAAATAAGGTTAAAAAAAAAACTCTATAACTGAAGAAAAGGCCTGAAGAAAAGAGCTTGTGTGTGTGTTAGAAAGCAAGGTAGTAAGTGTAGCGATTGCATCAAGGTCAACCAGGTGGACCTCATAGAATATGAGTTCCCTAATTGGGGATTTTAATCGGGCCCAATCAGGGAGTCCTGGCTGACAGATAAGAACAGGAGTGTCAGAGGTTCCGTTTACTCTGAGAGCTGGCTCTGAGGGAGCTGGATCAGTGCCAAGGATTCTCCATGCGTAAGTAAAGGGTGACTCGGTGATGGGATACTGGCCTCTGTGAAGTAATTTCAGTAAGAACCCACATTTATATGGAATGTTTCATGATCTCAGTATATGTGGGTTCACCAAGTCTTTCAGTGATTGGAAGAATATTTCCTCGTTTTTATACTTTAACACCCTTACAGTAAAGACCAATCTTCCTATTTGTACCTACATGTTAATTTACTGTGTTTTGTGCACAAGGACACCTAATCATTCTCACTAATATTTGATAGTTTCTCACTATTTCAATAATATTCTGTTTTTCCAATCTTCCTAGAAAAAAAATTGCATCACATTCCTCATCATTTTAATCCATCTGTTACTTTTATGTCCACTTAACATACCTATATCCCTTTGCAGACACTGACTAATCTTTGTAGCTTAAATCTCCCATACGATGTTGTGTCATCATCAACTTAAAAACCTTATGTCCAGTCTTTTCATTTAAGTGATTAGAATGGTTTGTAAGTCATTGAGAATCTAGCACCTATTGTTGCCCCATGCCATTAGTAACAGCTAGCCAACCTGAAAATGATCTTTTTGAGCCCTTAGGTTGTGCAATAAGCTTTTGGGTGAAAGCTTGACAAATGCTTTTTGACAATCCAAATATATCACATCCATGAATTATCCTTATATCTACCTGCTCACTACATCCTAATGACCTCCAATAGGTTATTCAAATACAAATTTCCTTTAATAAGCCAATGCTGAATCTGTCTAATCAATGATTTTTTAAAAGTTGCCGACTGCACTTTTTCAATAATGGATTCCAGCAACTTCCAAATGACTGATGTTGAACTGTCAGTAGTTCCCTGTATTCTCTCACCAATCTCTCCTGAGTAGTGGTGCTACAGTTAGATGTTCCTATCTGTTAGGTCATTTCAGAATCTAAAGATTTTTTAAAGAACAAAGCCAACACACTTTTATAGCTGCAGCCACCTTTTTCAGAAACTAATGATGCAGGCTGTCAAACCAGGGGATTATTTTACTTTTAGACTCATTAATATCTCCAGTACCTCTTCCTTTCTAATAATGGTTAAATTCTGTATGTTTGTTGGGAGCTTGAATCTCTATATTCCTGATATGCTTATTATTTTCTCTACTGTGAAGATAGGGATAAAAAATAACTTAACTTCTTGGCCCTTTCCTTATTCTCCGTGATAAGGTCACCTAACGTGTCTTCTGAAGGATCCAGTTTTACATTTGTGATTCTCTTACAGGTTCCATTCTTGTAGAATTTCTCACAGTTTCTTTTTATAATCCTGGCTAGTTTACAATCTCATACCATTTTCTATCTTTTTCCCTCAATTTTTGCCCATCATGTGCTGGTATCTAAAATTTGTCCAGTCTTCAAACTCATGACTCTTCGCAACATGATGAACCCCTGTAATGCTATCCTTAACCTCTTTTGTTCGCCAAACATAGACTAGTTTTTCATTGATTTTTTTATATCTCATAGAAATCTAGATTTATTGTGAATGACAAAAATTGAATTTTGTTCATTCTAAAGTCATTCTTTTTAATCTAATTTCCTGTAATTTACCATAGCCAACTTTTTCCTTGTATCCATGTAATTCTCATTATTCAAGTTCAGCGCTCTAGTTTCTGACTTATGTATGTCACTCTGCAACTCGGTGCAGAATTCTTTCACATTATGTTCATTCTCTTTCCCAGAGGATGCTTTACTGTGAGATTGCTAATTACTATCTCATTACATAAAACAAGATCTAAAATAGCCTCTGCTCTGATCATTTACAGTGAAGAAACAGTCTTGAGTACATTCCACAAACAGTTGACCAAAGCACTTTTACTTATTTGATTTGTCGAGCTTATGGAAGATTAAAGTCCCCCACTATTGCCTTTCTTACAAGCTGCTCTTGTTTATTGATGAATAGTCTGCCTAATGATAAAGCTGTTTCAACAGGGCCTATAATTACTCCATCCACCATTTTTGATACGTTTTACTTCTTTTCTCAGCGTAAACTAATTCTCCTTCATCATCTTCCATGTAAATATCCTTCCTCAGCTTCATAATGAGGACAACTCTGCCCATTCTTTTCTGAAAGGTCTTTTGCCAAAACTTCAAATATTCGGGGAATATTTAATTTCCATCCTTGATCTCCTCTCGAATAATGGCAAGAACTTGTGGAAACAAGGGAATTGCCATTTGCTACTCCTTCAGCTAGTGACAGCCCACATTGCTTCATTTTGGTAAGGTTGGTAACCCCATTGAATGACTGGAGAATCAGCCACTCATGGCATGACCACCCATGGCTTAGAATTAGCATTAGTTCCCAAGCCACAGGTCAGTGATGACAGGAAGGGAATCATGGGGTGAGTAAAGGAGTTTGAGAGGTGGCAATAAGGTGAGGAGGAGGGAAGGGTCAGCAGTAAGGGCAGGAGGTGCCTTTCAGAAGGCCCTCTCTTTCTTGTGCTGGTCCCAAGATCAAGGGAATCCCTCCACCTTGTCATAATCCTCCCATGTTAGATGTGCTCTTCTGTGTCAAGGTATACAAGGCAATGGGCCAATTGCTGTGAAATAGGATCAGCATGATTAGGTGGCAATTTTTGACTGGTGCCTAATGGTTAAATGGTGCCTTTTTCTGTGCTATAGACCACTATGACTCTATTTTGAACCATCCATCCAGGGAGTGGCAAGATGAAACCTTCAATTGGGCAAAAATTGTCATGGATCTATGCAGAGTAGTGGGTGGAAAGTGGTGGTGTCCTCAACTACTACCCTCCTTCTGATTAAATGCCTCCCCACCACAAAACTCACCACAGAATGTTGTGGCAGAGGGGCACAATATTTCATTCTATGTCTCTATAATGGATACACAGTCAATCCCATTTATCCCAGTGTTATTAATTCAGTTATTTTGTTCTGTTGTCAGTTCAAATAAATTGCTTTTGCTTTCATTATTAACATTTTATTTCCTGATTTGACCTTATTCACTACTTCATTATTTCTGTTAATTTTTTGTCACTCCCTGTCATTCACTGTACATCTATACTCAAATTGCTAAACTGCACTATGATTTTAAGTTTTCCAATTAATTTATATAAGTTCCCTCATTTGAAGCTATAGCCCCACCTTCCTAAATTAACCTCCTATCCATTGTCATAGTTATTTGATTTTCCAGAACTCTGGTGAGAGACATCCCAATAAAACAACTTCATCTTTCCACTAGCATTAATATGTGTTACTAATTGAAACCCATACCCCACCCTCCATTTATCAGTTTGAAGCATACATTCAACTATCTGATCTTCTTGATCTCATGTCACTTTTGTGTGGCATAGCAAACATCTAGAGATTATTTCCTTTCAGATTCTGCTTACCAATTTGAACCACAGCTCCTCAATCTCCAATTCCTAATTTTAGTTATATTACTGGCTCCTGCATGGTCTATATCTAGATCATCTAATTCCTCTCCAAGTTATCCCTACAGCTGCAAGGAGGTGTCCTCAACCTTGCTACTGGGCAAGCAACAAAACTCCCAGAAATCCCAAACTACATTGCAGACAACAGTATCCATTTTCCTGACTGTCCCCAACTATTATCCTGTTCTTTCTCACTTCTCTGCTTGTATAGCTTCCTATACCATGGTTCCTTGGTCAGTTTGTTTTTCCACTCTGCAGTCTTTTCTACATCTAAAGGCAACAAGCAACTCATATCTCTTTGATAAGAACAATACAATTGGTGAATTCTTGCCAGCCTAACTCACAGTCACAACTTCCTAACTATGGCCACGAATATAAATAGTACCACTTACAAATAGAAGGAGAGTAACCACCTCTTGTATCAAAGTGTCTGGATAACTCTCCAACTTCTTGGTACTCCATACATTTACAATTTGGATCTTGTTCAATACCTTGGAGCTAAAGTTCCTAGAAATGAAACTTGCAGGTTTAGCTGTCCAGGTTTGCAGTGTTTTCCACAATCTCCCACATGCTGCAATTTCAGCACCGCAGCTGCACTCTTTTCATAACTTGGTTTCATTCACATATTTAGTTTGAACTTATATATTTAATCACCTTGGCTTATAGCTCTTGATGTTTTAAGATTAATTTCATTAGCTTGTTTAAATCATTGGGTAAATTAACTATTTACATGTGAGATGAAACACTACATATTGGAGGCAAAAGCATTAATCTTTCACCTTCTGTATTGAATTCCAGCTGTCATCAAACTCTCAACGTTTGCACTTAGCCTGCAGTGTACTCAGTTGATGAACAACTATGACCTGTGCTGCCTATTCCTTTCTATATTGTGGGTTGGAGAACATGCTGAATTTGTCTTTCTATGTCTGAAAGCTCTTTACAGAGTTGGACACCAACATCAAACAAATTAGTACCAATGGCCAATCACTAAAACTAATTTTATGGCTATCTAATTTCCTCTCAACTATCTGAACTATCTCACTTCCATCAATTGATTATCCTCCAACTTTTCTAAAAGAAAACTGCTTAGTGGTTTAAAGGCACTGCCATTTTTCAATCTCGAAATCTGTTCTCATCATTGATCTCCTTCATTTGTCACAGATTTAAAATAATTGATAAAAGAATCACAGCCAAGTGGTGTTATTATAAAGGAATTGGACATGCACGTGAAAAGATCAGGCAACAAAGGAAGGGATGGCTGAATGGGACTTGAGGCTGGATTTTATGTTTTACAATGAGTTAAAGAGATGAAACTGGAAATGTGTGGTCTGATTTTTTCCAGCCATTGCCATTTCAACACATTGAATTAGATAGCCAATTAGTGGTGGCTCAGCAGGAGTGGCACCAGTTGGCATTGTGAAGGGGGACTCTGTCCTTCTGGCATCTAGGGTGGATGCAGAAAAGGGGTTAGAACATGATCTAAAAGTCAGTACCCTTCTAACAATTTAAAGACCCATTTCCCTCTCAACTCTCCCTAAGCTTTTAAAGGCTGTCATGAGAGTTACTCAAATCCACTGACGGCTACATCATGCCACTTTTGCACATTGTGTTGTTTCATGCAGCCATGATGCCTTTTACTGGTCTTTTCACTCATCTGTGTGCTGCCTTCTCATCCCTGAGGTAACTCAAATGCAACCACTATTCTTTGCAGTTAACCAACCTACAAGTTGTAGTTGTTTGGCTTTTTAACAAGCTCAGTAGTTTGTACATTGTTCATTTTCAAAGGACATGTGAGCTGCAAATTTTGGCACCCACTTACTTTCATCGGATAATGGCGAGATGAGGTTGTTGCCAAAATGTCATCACATTGTATTTGAGGTAAGTGTGGGTTTGAGGGACAGGGGAAGCAATGACAGCAAAATCCAGCACTTGGCATCCAAAGACTCTGCAGCTAGTATCTGAATTCACATCAATTTACAGAGGCAGAAAATGGGACTGTATCCAGGAGTATTGTGGAATAGTCAGGGCTAGAAGTAACGGTACAGATGAGGAGTTTGTTGTATGATGTATTCGTCAGGAAAAGAGTCATATGCAGTTTATGCTGAAGCACCATCCAATCTGCAATTCAGTACACCCACAGATCGTGAACGGGGAAATTTGAGACTAGTTAGCCTCCAGATGGAGATACCTACCTCTGTTAGTAATAGGGTAATAAATAATAATAGGATATGTAGTTACTGTCGTATATTAACCTAGAAGCTGATATCAAGGACAAGCGGCTCCTTAATGGCTCCCCACATTTCTGCTGTGTCTACAATTCTTCAGATACTGCAGCAGTCTGTGTCTGTGTAGCAAGACCTGGGCAACATTTAGGCTTGGGCTTACGTGTAGGAAGTAAAATTTGCCCCACACCAGTGCTAGACAATGACCAGTTAATAAAAGAGAATCTAATCACTGCCCCTTGATGTTTAATGGGATGATCACCACTGAATTTCCATTATCAACATCTGTGAGTTCTGATTGAACAGAAACAAAACTAGACCAGCCATCTAAATAGTGTCGTTACAAGGATGGAATGGAGTAATAGAGCATGGAAACAGATTCTTCAGTGCCACTCGTCCATGCTGACCAATTCTCCCAAACTAAACTAGTCTCACTGCATTTGGCCCCTATCCCTCTAAACTTTTCAGATTCATGTACCTGACCAAAGTTGTAACTGTACCTGCACCTACCATTTCCTCTGGCTGTTCATTCCACCTACAAATCACCCTCTGTGTGAAGAAGTTGCCCCTCATGTCCCTTTTAAATCTTTCTCCTCTCATCTTAAAAATATGCCGACTAGTTTTGAACTCTGACACCCTAGGGAAAAGACCTTTGCTATTCATCTTATATATGCCCCTCTGACTTTATAAAACTCCATAATGTCACCCCCAAAACTCCTATGCTCCAGTGGAAAAGGTCCCAGTCTATCCAGCCTCTCCTTATAACTCAAACCCTCCAGTCCCATAAACATTCTCGTAAATCTTTTCTGAACCCTCTCCAATTTAATAATATCTTTCCTATAACAGGGTGACTCAAACTGTACACAGTACTTCAAAAGTGGCCTCATCAAAGTCCTGTACAACCTCAATGTGACGTCCAACTCCTATACCCAATTATATGAGCAATGAAGGCAAGCATGCTAAATGCCTTCTTAATCACCCTGTCTATCTGTGATGCAACTTTCCAGAACTAAGTACCTGAATCCCTAGGTCTCTTTATTCAAAAACACTACCCAGGGTCCTCCCATTGAGTGTATAAGTCCTGTCCTCATTTGTTTTACCAGAATACAACAGCTCACATTTATCCAAATTAAACTCTATCTGCCACTCTTCAGCCCAATGGCCCAATTGATCAAGATCCCTTTGTAATCTTAGATAACTTTCTTCACTGTCAACTATGCCACCAATTTTGGTGTCATCCACAAATGTACTGACTATGCCTCCTGTATTCTCAACCAAATCGTTTATATAGATGACAAACAACCGCGGATCCAGTAGTGTTCCACAGGATTCCTTTCAAGCCAATTTTGTATCTAATTGACAAGCTTTCCCTGAATCCCTTGTGACCTAGGGTAGCTCGGTGGCTCAGTGGTTAGCACTGCTACCTCACAGTACCAGGGATTTGGGTTCGATTACATCCTCGGGTGATTATCTGTGTGGAGTTTGCACATTCTTCCTTGTCTGCGTGGGTTTCTGCCGGGTGCTCCGGCTTCCTCCCACAGTCCAAAGATGTGCAGGTAAGGTGGATTGGCCATTCTAAATTGCCCATTGTGTTTAGGGATGTGTAGATTAGGTGGGTTATAGGGGGATGGGTCTGGGTGAGATGCTTTGAGGGTCAGTGTGGACTTGTTGCGCCAAAGAGCCTATCCCCACATCATAGGATTTTATGAACTTTACTAATCAGTCAACATGCAGAATCTTGTCAAAGGCTTTACTAAAGTCAATGCAGACAACATTTACCACTCTGACCTCATTAAGCATTTTGGTTGTGTCCTCAAAAAATTTAACCAAATTTGTGAGACACAATTTCCCATGCACAAACGCATGCTGACTATCCCTAATTAGTCCTTGCCTGCCCAAATGCATGTAAATCCTATCTCTCAGAATCCTCTCCAACAACTAACCCACCACTGACATCAGACTCACTGGTCTATAGTTCCCAGGCTTCTTCTTACAGTCTTTCTTAAATAAAGGCACAACATTAGCTACTCTCCATTCTTCTGGCACGTCACTCATGGCTATAGGTGATACAAATAATTCTGCTAGGAGCCCCGCAATTTTTTCCTAACTTCCCACAATGTCCTGGGAATCTACCCACGTTTTTGTTTTTTTAAGACCTCCAGAACCTCCTCTTCTGTAATGTTATCTGTTTTCAAGACATCAATATTTATTTTCCCAAGTTCCCTAGTCTCCACGTCATTCCCCGCAGTAAAAACTGACGCAAAATATTCATTTAGTATTTCACCCATCTCCTGTAGTTCCAAATGTAGATGACCTTGTTGATTTTTAAGAGGCTCTATTCTCTCCTGAGAATATTTTTTTGCTCTTTTGCTCTTAATGTACTTGTAGAATCTCGTTGGATTATCCTTAAGCTTATCTGCCAAAACCATCTCATATTCTCTTTTTGCCCTCCTGATTTCTCTCTTAAGAATGCCCCCTACATCCCTTATACACTTCAAGAGAATCACCTGATCCCAGTTGTCTATACCTAACATATGCCTCTTTCCTATTATTGACCAGAGCATCAATATTTTTATTCATCCATTGTTCCTTACTCTTACCAGGCTTATCCTTTCCACTACATCAGATAGATAACATAATGCCTCTGAACTCTTGTTATCTCACTTTTGAAAGCCTGCCACTTACCAGTCATCCCTTTACCTGTGAATAGACTGCCTCAATCTTGAAAGTTCCTGTCTTGTACCATCAAAACTTGCCTTACTCCACTTAAGAACTTTAACTTTTATACAAGGCCTATCCTTTTCTATAACTATACTAAAACTAACAGCATTATGATTACAAGTCCCAAAGTGCTCCCTCACTAATGCTTTGATCACTTGCTCTGCCTGGTTTCCCAAACAAAGGTCAAGTTTTGCTCCTTTTCTAGAATGTACATCTTCATATTGATGAAGAAAATTTTTTTGAACACATTTAACAAATTCTTCACCATCTAAGCCCTTAAAACTTTGGGAGACTCAGTCTATGTTTGGGGAGTTAAATCCACTACTATTGCAGCTTTATTATTCTTACATATATCTGAGATCTCTCTACAGTTTCCTGCTGACTACTGGGGGCCTATGGTAGAATCCCATCAAGGTGATCATCTCTTTCTTATTTCTGAGTTCCACCCATATAGCTTCACTCCACAATCTAGACCATAAGACCAAAAGACATAGGGGCAGAAATTAGGCCATTCAGCCCATCGATTCTGCTCTGCCATTCAATCATAGCTGATAAGTTTCTCAACCCTATTCGCCTGCTTTCTTCCCGTAACTCTTGATCTCCTTGATAATCAAGAACCTATCTACCTCTGTCTTAAACATACTCAATGACCTGCCCTCCACAGCCTTCTGAGGCAGTGAATTCCATAGAATCACCACTCTCTGGCTGAAGAAGTTTCTTCTTATCTCTGTTCTAAAAGGTCTTCGTTTTACTCTAAGCCTGTGCCCTCAGATCCTAGTCTCTCCTACCAATAGAAACATCTTCCCAACATCCACTCTGTCCAGGCCATTCAGTATTCTGTAAGTTTCAATGAGATTCCCCCCTCATCCTTCTAAACTCCATCGAGTATAAACCCAGAGTTCTCAAACATCTGTCATAGGTTAAGCTATTCATTCCTGGAACCATTCTCGTGAACCTCCTCTGAACCCACTCCAGGGCCAGTGCATCCTTCCTGAGTTATGGGGCCAAAACTGCACACAATACTCCAAATGTGGTATGACCAGAGCCTTACAGTGACTCAGAAGTACCCTGCTTTTATATTCAAGTTCTTTCAAAATAAATGCCAAAGTTGCATTTGCCTTCCTAACTACTGACTTAGCCTGCAAGTTTATCTTGAGAGAATCCTGGACTAAAACTCTCAAGTCTCTTTGCACTTCAGACTTCTGAATTTTCTCCCCATTTAGAAAATAGTCCATGCTTTTGTTCTTCCAACCAAGTGCATGACCTCGCACTTTCCCACATTGTACTCCATCTGACACTTCTTTGCCAAATCCTTCTGCAGCCTCCCTGCATCCTCAATACTACCTGTCCCTCTACCTATCTTTGTATCATCTGCAAATTTAGCCAGAAAGCCCTCAGTTCCTTCATCGAGCTCATTAATATATAAAGTGAGAGGTTGTGGTCCCAACACTGACCCTTGCGGAACATCACTTGTCACCAGCTGCCATCCTGAGAAAGACCCCTTTATCCCCACTGTCTGCTTTCTGCCAGACAGCCAATCCTCTATCCATGCTAGCATCTTACCTCCAACATCGTGGGCCCTTATCTTACTCAGCAGCCCCATCTGCGGCACCTTATCGAAGGCCTTCTTGAAGTCCAGGTAGATAACATCCATTGGCTCTCCTTGGTCTACACTGCTCATGACTTCCTCAAAGAATTCTAACATATTTGTCAGGCATGACCTCCCCTTGATGAAGATGTGCTGACTTTGCTCATTTTTACCATACACTTCCAAGTATTCAGAAATCTCACCCTTCACATTGGACGCTAAAATCTTACCTACGACCAAGGTTAGGCTAATCAGCCTGTAATTTTCAGTCTTTTGTCTTATTCCCTTTTTAAACAGGGGTGTCATGTTAGCAATTTTCCAGTGCTCTGGGACCCTCCCTGACTCTAGGATCCCTGAAAGATCACCACTAATGCCTCCACTATCTCTTCAGCTATCTTCTTAAGAACTCTGGGGTGTAGTCCATCTGGTCCTGGTGAGTTATCCACCTTCAGGCCATTCAGATTTTCTAGCACCTTCTCCTTGGTAATGGCCACCATACTCAGCTCTGCCCCCTGACTGTCAAATTTTTGGGATATTACTTGTGTCTTCCACTGTGAAGACTGATGTAAAGTGATTATTCAGTTCCTCATCCATTTCCTTGCTCCCCACTACTATCTCTGCAGTGTCATTTTCCAGTGGTCCAATATCCACTTTTGCCTCTCTTTTTGCCCTTTATATATCGAAAGAAACACCTACAGTCCTCCTTTATATTACTGGCTTGCTTGACCTCATATTTAATCTTGTCCTTCCTTATTTCTTTTTTTTGTTGCCCTCTGTTGGTCTTTGTAAGCTTCCCAATCCTCTGGTTTCCCACGGCCCTTTGCCACATTATATGCTTTCAATTTTGCTTGTCCCTGACTTCCCTAGTCAGCCATGGTTGCCTCATCCTCCCTGTACCATGCTACATTTCCCTAGGGATGAATTTTTGCTCTGTCTCCTGAATTTCTCCTAGAAACTCCTACCATGCTGTTGCACTGTCTTTCCTGCTAGGGTCCTCTCCCAGTCAATTTTGCCCAGCTCCTCCCTCATGCCTCTGTAGTTGCCTTTATTCAGCTGTAAAACCATCACCTCTGATTCTGTGTTCTCCCTCTCAAATTGCAGAGTAAATTCAATCGTATTATGATCACTGCCTCCTAGGGGTTCCTTAATTTTAAGCTCCTTTATCAAGTCTGCCTCATCGCACAACACTAAATCCAATATTGCCTGTTTCCTAGGGGGCTCCACCACACGCTGCTCCAAAAAGCCATTTCATAGACATTCCACAAATTCCTTTTCTTGCAATCCACTACCAACATGATTTTCCCAGTCCACCTGCATATTGAAATCCCCCATGATCACCGTAACTTTGCCTTTCTTACACATCTTTTCTACCTCCTGGTGTATCTTGCGCCCCAGCTCCTGATGACTGTTTGGAGGCCTGTACATAATTCCAGCTTTTTTTTATCTCTGCAGTAACTCAACTCTATCCACACAGATTCTATACCATCTGACCCCACTTCATTTCTTATTATTAATTTAATTTCATGTCTTACTAATCAGGCAACCCCACCCCCTCTGCCCACCTGCCTATCTTTTTGATAGGATGCATATCATTGGATATTCAGCTCCCAATCCTGATCCCCTTGCAGCCATGTCTCCATGATGCCCACCACGTCATAGCTGCCAATTTCGATCTGCTCCACAAGCTCATTTACTGTGTGCATTCAGATATAACACCTTCAGTCCTGTATTAACCATCCCTCTTCTCATTGCCATTTGTTTATCCAGTGTGTTTGTTCCAAACATTCTGTCCTGTTTGTGTCTGTGCTGGAGACTTTAATAACCTCTCCTGAGTTCTCCTTTCCTGTCATTTGTATTCATATTTTTCCACCCAGTTGCCCTACAGATGTTAACCTGCCCACTGGGGGATGTTTTACCCTTCCCTTCCCCCCAGCTTTCTAGTTTAAAGTCCTCTTGACCACCCTATTTACCCTTTTCGCTGGAGCATTGCTCCCAGCTCAGTTCAGGTGGAGATCGTCCCAACAGTACAGATCCCTCCTGTTCCAATACTGACACCAGTGCCCCATGAAAAGGAACCCCTCACTCCCAGACCACTCTTTTAGCCATGTGTTTACGTCCCTTATTCTCATGTCCCTATGCCAATTAGCATGTGGCTTGGGCAGTAATCTGGAGATTATGACCCTTGAGGACTTGCTCTTTAATTTGGTTCCTAGCTCCTGATAATCCCTGAACAGGTCCTCTTTCCTATTTTTGCCTATTTTGTTTGCTCTGACGTGGACCACAACAACTGGATCCTCCCCATCCCGCTCCAATATCCTTTCAAGCCGGTCAGAGATATCCCTTACCCTGGCACCAGGCAGGCAACACACCATACGGAACTCTCGATCCTGCTTACAAAGGATACTATTTATTCAGAAATCTGTCAGAAATATCCTCTTTAGGCACAACAGTAATGTTTTCCTTAATCAAAAATGCCACTCCCCTCTTCGCTTGCCTCACTTTCTGTCTTCTCTATAATATCTAAACCCCAGATATTGAGCTGCCAGTCCAATCTGTCTCTCAGCCATGTTTCTGTAATAGCTATGATATCCCTTCCCATCTTCCCCAAACATGCCCTGAGTTCATCTGCCCTTACCTGTAAGACCCCTTGCATTGAAATAACTGCATTTTAATTCTTCAGGCTTATCTCATTCTCTGACTTGCTCTGGCCTGCCTTTTCTAATAAACTTGCTGTCTTTAACTTCAGAACCATCCTCATCTGTCTCTCTATTCTCACTACTACTTAAGATCTCCGCACCTCCTCCCTTATCATCAGTTCAAAGCTCCTGAGTTGCACTAGCAAATCTCCCTGCCAGGATATCGGTCCTCCTGCAATTCAGGTGAAATCTATCCCTTTTAAACAGGTTTCATCTGCGCCATGATGCAACAATCTGAATTTCTGCCCCCTGCACTAGCTCCTCAGCCATGCATTCATCTGCCCTATCTTCCTATTCCTACTCTCACTAGTATGTGGCACTGGAGTAATCCAGAAATTACCACGTTTGAGATTCTGCTTTTTAACCTCCTACCAAACTTCCTATATTCACTCCGCAAACCCTCAACCCTTTCCCTAATTATGTTATTCTTACCAATGTGTACAACAACATCCGACTTCTCATTCTCCACTATTACAATGAGGTGCAATTGCTTTGAGATGTCCTTGGCCCTGGCACCAGGGAAGCAACAGACCATCTTGAATTCTCGCTCATGGCCGCAGAATCTCCTGTCTTTGCCCCTGACTGGAGATTCCACATCTCATTACTCTTTCGAGCCTTGACAAACACCGCTTCACTGAAAATTCATTCTTGGTTGCCAAGATCAGGCTGCCACTTGTATTTTCCTCTGAGAGACTATCCCACCAACAGTACCCAAAATGGTATATCTGTTTGAGAGAGAAATAGCCACAAGAGGCTCCTGCACTACCTTCCTACCTCCCCTGAAAGTCACCACCTACCTGACTGAACCTCTCTAAATCTATTAATCACGGCTTGCAGACTGATTGTTGCTGACATACTATGAACATAGAACATAGAACTGTACAGCACAGAAATGAGCCCTTCGGCCCGTAATGTTGTGTCGAACATGACACCAAATTACATTAATCCCTTCTGCCTGTCCTTGGTCCATATGCCTTCATTCCTTGTATGTTCGTGTGCTTATCTAAAAGTCTCTTAAACGCCTCTATCATATCTGCCTCCATCACCACTCCTGGAAGTGCATTCCAGACTCTTACCACTCTCTGTGTAAAAAACTTGCCCCTCATGTCTACTTTGAACTTTCCCCCTCTAACCTTAAATGTTTAAATGCCCCCTAGTTTTAGACATTTCAACTCTGGGGAAAAAAGATTCTGACTGTCAACCCTATCTGTGTATCTCTTAATTTTATAGCTTTCTATTAAGTCTCCCCTCAGCCTCTGCCTCTCCAGAGATAACAACTTGAGTTTTTCTCACCTCTCCTTATAGCTCATACCCTCTAATCTAGGCAGCATCCTGGTAAACCTCTTCTGCACCCTCTCAAGAGCCTCCGCATCCTTCCTGTAATGTGGCAACCAGAACTGAACGCAATACTCTAAGTGCGGCCTAACCAAATTTTTATAAAGTTGCAACAAGACATCTTGACTCTTGTACTCAATTCCCAACCAATAAAGGCAAACATGCCACATGCCTTCTTTACCACCCTGTCTACTTGTGTGGCCACTTTCAGGGAGCAATGGATTTGAACACCAAGATTCCTCTGTACATCAATGTTGTTTAGGGTTCTGTCACAAACTGCATACTTTTCCTTAACATTTGATCTCCCAAAGCGCAGTACCTCATACTTACCCAGATTAAACACCATCTGCATTTTCTCCACCTATATCTGCAACTGATCTATATCCCACTATCATTCTAGACTATCCACAACTTCACAATCTTTGTATCATCTGCAAACTTACTAACCATCTACATTTTTATTCAAGTTTTTTATATATGTCACAAACAGTAGAAGTCCCAGTATGAATCCATGCAGAACACCACTAGTCACAGACCTCCAGCCTGAAAAACACCCTTCCCCCACTACTCACTGCCTTCTATGGGCAAGCCAATTGTGAACCCACATGCCATCCATGCATCTTAATCTTCTGGATGAGCCTGCCATGAGGGACCTCGTTGAAAGCCTTACTAAAATCCATGTTGGCAACATTCACTGCTCTACCCTCATTGATCATCTTTGTCACCTCCTCAAAAAATTCAATCAAGTTAGTAAGACATGATCCGCCCACACAAAGTGCTGACTGTCCTTAATTAGGCCATGCTTTTCCAAATGCTCGTAAATCCAATCCCTAAGAATTCTCTCCAGTAGCTTCCCAATCACTGATATGAGACTCATTGGTCTATAGTTTCCTGGCTTATCCCTATTCCCCTATTTAAATCCTGTATTCTATATCATGAGGCGTAAAAGAATCCTGTGACAAGTAATCCACCTCCTGCCTCTCCAATGCTTGTCCACTTTGTATAAGGTCCAAGTCAGGAGTGTGATAGAATACAGTCAGTTCTGCTATTATGCATGTTTCTTCACCATGAATTGGTTTTAACACAATTGAAGAATTTAGACCACTATTTGTAGAAGGCGAACTTTCCCTGCCTGTATTGGCTATAATGCGATTCCAGCCCCATTAGTTTAAATGGTACGGCTATTGCACAATTTTCTTATAATGCAAGATCGGACAAGAATGGAGCTATCACATTATATCAGAACCAACTGTACTTTTCATTTTCCTGGATGAGTAAAACTGCAATGACGCTCAAAGCTTGGCAACATCCAAAGCAAAGCAACCCACTGAAATGGTACTTCATCCATCACATTCAACATGCACTCACTCACATTCACCATCCACTCAGCAGTGTACACTACCAACAAGATGCACTGCAGTAACTTACCAAGCTTCCTCTGATAGCGTGTTCTAAACCCACAAACGTTACAACCTAGAAAGACAAGGGCAGCAGATGCATGAAAATACATTATCTGCAAGTCTCCGTCCAGGTCACAAACCATCCTGAATCAAAACTACGTCATCATTCCTTCACTGTATTGCATCAAAATCCTGGAACACTCTTTCTAACAGCATTCTGGGTGTTCCCGTACAGTTCAAAAATGGCAGCTCACCACCACCTTTTCTAGGGAAATTATTGATAGACATTAAATGCTGAAAGCCAGTGATGCTCATTCTGCATGAGCAATTCGACTTAAATAAATTATTTAAATCTTTTGAGAATAATTTGATTCAATTTCATCGAAATGCATAATTAAAAGAAAAAGTTAAAAAGACACTTGCAAACTTCACAAGTTTTATAACAAAACTATATTCCTGAATGCTAAATGAAGAGTTTGTAGAACACCAAATTTAAAACAAGCATGAAATTATACATATTTAAAATACTTGCCTGTTGATCAGTGCACTCAAGAAGAAATGGAAAAAGACATTATGCCTCCTAGTAGATTTAAAATCAGAGGCAGTATGAACAAAACACAAGATTTGATCTCATGGAGAAAACAGTTCCAAAGATATGGAATTGTTACAAAATAGAATATGGAAGCAAAACAAATTCATATGCTCCGAGATTCAGTAGGTCTTAGAGCTGATGCCCTAAATTACCAGAAAATAATAGATACAGATACATGTGATGATGTTACAAAAGCTTTTGATAATTACTTTAAATAAAAACAAACATAATTTTGGATAGAGATAACACAGTGTGGAGCTGGAGAAACACAGCAGGCCAGGCAGCATCAGAGGAGCAGGAAAGCAGGAAATCAGATTTCCTGAAGAAGGCTCCCGACCCGAAACGTCAGCTTTCCTGCTCCTCTGCTGCTGCTTGGTCTGCTGTATTCCTCCAGCTCCACACTGTGTTATCTCAGACTCCAGCATCGGCAGGTCTTACTATTTCACAATTTTTTATAGACCACATTTAACAGAAGTGTTCACCTTCCAGGAGAATCTATTAACATTTTCTTTAATGACTTCTGCAAATTAGTTGAAGCCTGTGAAGATTGAGCTATGCAATCAGAATTCATAACATATGGAATTGTAGACATTTTTGATTAGTATTTATTTGAGTTTTCACAGTCCAAGGAAGAGTTAACATTAGAAAAACTTATCCAATGTGTGTTGGAACAATGATGGACAAATCCTGCAAGATGAACAGCCTTACCATGGAAGAGCAAGAGAACCTATTAACTTCACAGGTACATACACTCGGAATAGATACAAGACAAGCCAACACAAAACACAGACAAATCATCAGATACTAAGAGTTAGTGTCAACACTGTGGAACAAAATATCTTCACAGGCAAAGGGAGTGTCTAGCAATGTCATAAAATGCTTTTTTTGAGTAAAAAGGTTAGCCACTTCCAAAAAGATATGCAGAGGTCAGATCAATTAAATAACGATGGAAGTATTGGTGGCTACCAAGAGCTCTACACAATAGTTTACCACCTTCATTGAAAGAGATACATACATTTAAAGATCTGCATCCTTTGGAAGGCATTCAGAGGGAAAATAGGAGGTCCATTGAAAACAATAATGACTGAATCTATCATATCAATAGACATAACTCACCTCAAGTTTGAATCAGGAGCGACTGTCACTGCATTATCTGACAAAATTCTATGTTTCAAGAACATAAAAGCTGCATCCACAGCGTTGAAATGTGCGGAACGGGGAAAATGACCCCCAAGGTTAAAGAGATTGTGTATGTGACGCTAACCAATACAGCATGCTAGAGAATGCAAATGACGTCCAGAATCAACATATCTCACTCTTGAGCAAAGCTGTGTTTTTTCTGTCTTTAACACTCCAAAATTTGTTAATGAAATTCAACCAAATTAGAAGAAAAATAACTGGGGATTTGGAAAGAAGTCAGCCAGTTGAAAACAATGTAGACTTTCCAAGAATAATGGCTGAATCTAAAAAGCAGATTGCATTTGATGAAACCAGCGTACTGATATTCAAAATTTGTTTCACATTACTAGCTCAGATGAAATTGTAAATTTAGCAGGGTTGGAGAAAATGTTTTCTATCCCAGTATCATCAGAAGACAACCATCAATAAAGCTTAGTGGAATGATCAAATGCAACAATTGACGTTGAACATTGCAATCTATCTTATTGGTGAACTTTTAAATGTAAACACTGATAAAACTGATCAAACAATGTCATCCACAAGAATTGAAACAGAGACATTTTACATTCACTACAAAGGCAAAAATAAGCAGACACTTCTTTCTGAGATCAAAGTTCTCTAGATAAATGAATGGACTGACAGAGACATCTGAGATCTGTAGAATCTTCTGTTAAATTCAGTCAAGAAGTGAAAAGGATTTTTCAGTGTAGGAAAGAAAGCAAAACCAAGTAAACAGCCATCTGCAAGGCACTGCACAGCCAGTCTTCCAAGACTGATACAATTAAACTCTAGGCCCATTGTTAAACCTTCAGAATAATTGAACTTATTAAGTAAGAAAGTAGTAAGAAGAAGTGGCAACAGTAAGTATAATAAACACAGGCATATTTTTGTGAAGGAGATATAATGTGCATCTTTATTTGGGGTGGGGCCAAGGAAGGTAAGGAGATATTGTATAAGGTAACAGTTATAAAAGGTTAATCTTTGACCTGTGATGAATCTTTACCCATTCTGTTATACATAATGCAGCCACTAGCCAAATACTGGGGCAGTTTGGAATCAGTTGGACTCCATCACAATGCCCTAGAAAAAGCAAATATATCTTAGCTAACTTTGTGTAACCTGTGTTATGTCGTCGACCACACATTGTGAAGGGCAAGATTCATTTCTGCTGAAAATTATTCAAGGTCCATACTCCACCACAGACTACTTGACAGCCCATTAGACTAACATAGGAAGGAGAATTGACAACAGCATTCTGCCCCAACAAAAGTCACCAATTGTTGGTATCCAGGCCATCTCATGACCAGCAGAACAGATCTCATCAACAGAACACTTGTGGCAGGGTGGAGTTGTATAATGTTAGAGATGGAAGTAGGTGATCTTTGCAATAGCAGGAGAGTGGTCAGAAACCTATCTTGATGTCAGATATGCCAGTAAATTTTTGAAAATGATTCAGCCTCAGAGTTTACTGGGAGAGTTAATCAGTGATTAAAGAATGGAGTTTGTGGTCAGAATAAAAGACAATTGCTTCCAATTTCCCTCTGTTTAATTGTAGGAAATCATTGTTTATTCAGGACTAGATGTTGGACAAGTAGTTTGCTAATTCATTTGGAACACAGGATTGACAGTCCCTGTAGAAGTACTTCTGAGTCACATCAGTATTTAAGTGGAAACTGACTCTGTATTTTCAGATGATATCTCTGAGGGGCAACATGTAGATGAAAGATGCCAAAGATAAAGCCTTGAGAGATAGCAGAAATGTTTGCAATGTAAAGCAACATGCAACGTCACAGCTGAGCAAAGGATTTATAATGAGGCCACCTAGCAAGTGCATTAACAGAAGCAGTTTGAACAAATGGCCCCATGATGAATGAGCTTCAGGAATGGTTATTTGACTCAGGCCTGAAAGTAATGTTGACAGCACTTGCAGGAGTGTTTGGTGTGATAATGGGAAGAGAAGACATTGCAGGCAATTCTCTGTTGATCATAAAAATAGATAAGAATGGAACCAAACTGATGCAATCGCATCGAGTTGGATGACAGTGTGGAGCTGTTGAAGGAAGATTAAAAGGTCAATGGAGTTGACTCTAGAGATAAGTCAAAAAGGATCATGAAGAACAGCTTATTTCTATGAGTTTGGCGATGGGTGGTGGTTTGCAAGGACTGAGAATTCAAGGACTAGTTTTTGAGGAGATGGATTATGATGGGCTGATTGCTAACGGTGGTATTACAGGAGATAGGAGTGAAGCTAAATAAAGATAAAAACTAAGATCAAGGGCAGGTGAAAAGGAAGATGGGAGATTTAAACCAATCTACTATGCTTCTCCAAGACTCTTGGAAACAGAATAATGGTATACAATAAAGTGGACATAGAAAGAATGCTTCATCCTGTTTGTGGGTCCAGAACTACAGGGGGCTGTTTCAAAATTAAGGGTCATGCTTTTAGGTGAAGAGTTTTTTTTTGTCTCTCAGTTGGTTGTGCAACTTTGGAACTGTCTTCCTTAGAAGGTGCTGGATATGGGATCTTTGATTGTTGTAATATGGAGCTAGTTAGATTCTTGTTCGGCAATGGGATCAAAAGTTCTCAGAGTTAGTTGTAAATGTGGATTTCAAAACACTGTCAGATCAGACAAGTAATGGGTTTATAATTTAAGATAGAAATAAATCATAAACCATCGGGCACTCTTCTGAACACAAAGGAAATAACCATGGTGCCACTCAGAATTCAACATTTAAGGCTAATGAGATATGATACAACAACTACATGTGCAGGGCAAAAGCCAAAGCAAATCCACTATGAAGAATACCAGTGAATGCAGTAAAGAAAGCACATTTCCACTTTATAGGGGAGACTAAAGCCTCCATGTCAGAATTCACATTGACTCATTGTAGAAAGAAAGGACATTTTGAAGAATAAGAAAGTAACTGGAAGGCTGGTCAGGCTATGCATTTACTTATTCCATATTACATCAGTACTTGGAAGCAGTGTAGACATATCATCACCTCCCATGATTTTTTGATCTTCAAAAAAAAAGACTTGTGATGCCAAGGGGCACTTGCAGATGAAATTTGTCAAAGAAATAATCAGCATAATTTGGGCATTATAAAGTATCACATGAAAGTGCCACAGTTAGTGTGGTGGCCAGAGATACAAGGAATAATCAACAATTACATTTCATTTGTGGTGAACAACTATAAGAAGAAAGAATAACTGTTAGCATTATGCTTTTCGTCCAGGCTATGGGAGGCCATCGGATGGATTTATTTGTGTTCAGTGGCAAGATGTTCATAATTATCACACACAATTACCTGAGGTGGATTGAGGTAAATGATTTACACAAGATCAGGGCAGAGACAGTGGTTCAATCACCCGGACAAAATATTCATACAAGTTGCATTTCAGACCTTATAGTCTCAAACAACAGTTTTCATTTGAGAAGTTTAAGATATTTGCCCACAAATATAATTTTATTCATGTCTCAAGTTCAGCCCACTATCCACAATTAAATGGAAAAACTGAGTGAGGAGTTCATACAACCAAGTGTGTTTACCATATTTATTGCATATAAACAGGTGCAATAGCATTGCTCCAAAATTGTAATATTGGGTGTTGGAGTAAGTTACTGGATGTCTGTGACCCTGAAACCCTCAGAGATGAGGTGACTTGACAATGGTGGCCACATCTATCTGGCAGAACCTATAGCTGGAGGGCAGCCTTGGAAAAAGCTCAGAGACTGGAGTTGATTGAGATCAACCACCCAGTGGAAGATGTAGGGACAAGAAGTTCACTCAGTGGTACTGCAGCACCTGAAGTGCTGGTGTGTCATGGATTGAAAACAGTAGAGTCAAACAGCAATGAGAAATCCCGCAGTGACTTATATGTTGTGAATCCTGAAAATGCTTCCAGCGTTGGGAGGTCAACTGGAAGATGGCAGAGGGAAGATCTGCCTGGAGGCAGCAACTGAAGTGTCAAGTGCTGACAATTGTATGATTCCTGTAGACCTGACCAACCTGTACACCAATGTGGATGATTCACTACACAGCCTAAATCAGAAAGTATCAGAATGGCTGAGAAAGTCCTTTGGAGAAAATGTTGGATATAACCCCAATCCTCACCATTTGACTAGATTGATAATGTAAGAGGAGATTTTTGCCACTGATGTGAACATTCTAGGCATCGTGGCCCAATCCAGTATGGTGATCACAAAATTGCTTAGTCAATAGTCACTGTGAGTTATGCATAATTACTGGGACATCATGTCTCAAGAAGGACTTGTGATTTTTTTCTTTATTCGTTCACGGGATCAGGGCATCGCTGGCTAGACAGCATTTATGGTCCATCTCCTTTTGCCCAGAGGCATTTCAGAGTCAACCACATTGCTGTGGGTCTGGAGACACATGTAGACTAGATCAGGTAAGGTTGGCAGTTTCCTTCCCTAAAGGACATTAGTGAACCAGATGGGTTTATCTAACAATCGACAATGGACTCACAGTCATCATTAGACTCTTAATTCTAGATATTTTTTTATTGGATTCAAATTCCACCATCTACCGTGGTGGGATTTGAACCCGGGTCCTCAGAACATTATCTGGGTCTCTGGATTAATCGTCCAGCGATAATACCACTAGGCCATTACCTCCCCCTAAATGGGGCAGCGTAATGGGGCATCAAGCAGCAGTTGCCAATGGTAAAGGAAAGCCCAAAGCAGAGAAGTTCTATCAGTTACGTGGATCCGCTCAGGAGGGAAAAATGTCTTTATCAAAAATAAGTCTTATGGAGAAAGGAAGAGACAGACAAGACTTCCTCAACTCATGGTGAACTCCAGAGGAGTATTTGCTAAGTGGCAAATTAGGTTAAAGTATGAGTTCATAGAAATGAAGTGGCAGCCATTTAGAATCCAGAATGGATATGTTCAAATGACAAAGAAAATGCCCTAGTGATGGACCCACCATTCATGGTTAATGAGAATGGTAAACATAGTATCAAATTTAAAGAAAAGGCATGTAAATGAGCAAAGAAAAGTGATGTGTCAGAAGATTAGGTGCAAAAAAGGCAAGGACTGACTAAGAAATGAGGGAAAAGAGTCCAGGAGAACATAAAGAAACATAAAACACATAGCAAGAAGATAGAAGTTAGGTGTCCATAAGTTTTCAAACAGTTGGGCTTAAAGGAATGTCTTAAAGGAGGAAAGTGAAGTTTAGAAGTACAATGCTATAGTGTGAATCTCTGTCCTAAGGCTCTGGCAAATGCAGGCATGGACATTAATGTGAACATTTTAAAATGTGGTGTTCAACAGGTGAAAATTAGATGGGTACACATATTTGAGAGGATGATGGAGTGAAGGTGAATACAGACTTAAGAATGATGAGCCATGTAAGAATTTGAAGACAAGGCAGAGAGTTTTAAAGTTAAGACATTGTTTGATTAAAGGCCCAAGTAGATCAGCAAGCACAGGGTGACAGATGAAGAGCAATTGGTGCAAGTTAGGACATAGGCAGCAGAGCTTGGGATGACATCACATTTTCAGAGGGCAGAAACTGAAAAGTGAGCCAATGTTCCTTCAAATACTCTTCTCTATTATGATCCATTTATAGGGGCCAATAACTTATTACTAAAGTTGATGAAATTAGGAATCCCAGCTGCTAGAAGAAAAAAAACCTGAAAGATTCTATGGTTATAAACAAACACATTTCTCCTTTTCTCAACCTCTCCCCTCTGTGCACATAATTTACAACCAGTCTCCAGCAAAAATTCCCAATGTATTACAGAGCAGATGAGAAACACTAATTTTCCAGGTCCTGGATGAGGAGGAATGACCAGGCTCCTCTTACCCATCACCTTTGTTGGTCACAACAAGGTTAGTTTAAAAATGATCCCCTCCCTTGTGGATGCCTTTCTCCCATGCCAACTTAATTATGTTTTAAAAGGAGCCAATTTAACCCGGTTTGAGTTAACAAAACATTGGGTTTGCTAGTTTCTAAATGCAGGAAACAATTACAATGCAACATGCACGAGCTGATTAGAAATGTGAAAAGATTCCAAAAATGATAAAAGATGATATGGATGCTTCTCTGTTGCACAAAGAGGAGATGATAGGACATTGTAGCTAGGTGATACATTACATTAGGTGATACAGATAAAACCAATGCTATTGGTAGTGTGCAGTTCATTAAGATGCGTGGTTTTGCAGGTCAGCTGAAAGGCCTTTCTTTTGTTTCCTTTACTCTCACTTGCTTTCTGATTTCCAGCAAATAGAAACTTCCTGTCTTTTTCAACCTGCATCCCTGGATAACCTGAACAACAGCCCTCATAGGTCACACTTTGACTCACGAGCACAAACAGATCAGTGTTAAAAGTGACATTTCACTTATTCTTGAAAATGGGAAAACACAAGCACACCTCTTAGCCAGACCCTTCTCTTTGCTCTCATCTTGTTCAAAGTCTGATTGCAGTTCAGTTTATAGCACATTTGTCCTTTTGGGATTAATTAATTAAGGTTTCTTAACATGTGTATCATTCCAGGAACTTCCTCAAGGCTGAAGACAGACCTTCCAGACAAATTAACATTGCTCAGAATTGAAGCTGTCATTTTTTTTAGCTGTATGCTCTCTCTGTTGAGAAAAAAACCGTAAGTTTTAATGGAGGTCCAGGCTGTCCTCTACTATTCTTAGATTATCATCCATCATCACACCCCTAGGTGCCTCTGTCCTTTGCATACTCATTTAAATTGTGGCACTTTGTGTATATATTCTTTTCCTGTGCCTTCTGAAAAGGGTGCATTGTGTCACACTTAAATGTAATTTGCCACACAACTGCCTATTCTACTTGTCCCAAGTCTCGTTGCAGTTGATGAGGACCACTTTCAGCCAGGTGCACTTTCTGTTTGATATCGTTGGCATATTTTGAAATGTTACTCTATATTCGTATGGTGATCTGAATTAGGAGCAGGAGCCCATCTGTCACCTGCCATTCGGTAAGATCCTGGCTAATTTAATTGTCATCTACATTCCACAATCCCACCTAATGCCGTTATCCTTTTACTCCCTTGTTAGTCAAGAAGCCATCTGCCTCTGTCTTAAAATTATTGAATGACTCTGCTTCCAGTTTTCTCTGGAGAAGGGAATGTCAAAGACTTAATTTCTCCACATTCATATTTTATTGTGAGACTATTTTGTTTTTAATCATGTCCCCTTGTTCTAGTCACTTCCACAAGAGAAACATCCTATCAGCATGCAACCTGAAAAGTCACCTCAATATTTTATGTTTTCATAAGATCACCTGCCATTCTTCCAATCTCCAATGGATACAGGATCAAGCTCTCCAAATTCCTTAAGACACTCCATCGTAGACACCAGTCCAATTAACTTATTTTCTGAACTGTTTCTAATGCATTTATATCCTTTCTTAAGTAAGTAGGTCAAAATTATACACGATACCATGCGGGTTAATCAATTCCTGTACAACTGTAGCAAAACTTTCTTATTGTTACTTGTATTCCATAAACAACAATCTTCCATTTGCCTTCTTGATCACTTGCTGTGTCTGCATGCTAACCTCTTGTGATTCATGCACCACATCATGCTAATCTCTGTCCCTCAGAGCTTTGTAATATCTTTCCATTTAAATAATATGCTTTGTTGCCCTATTCCTTCTATTCTAAAATCCTAATCATTTGTATATAAAAAAAAGTTATGATCATGGCACAGAACTTTGGGGCAAGTTCACTGTCTATATTCCATCAGTCTGGAAAAAAAATTAATGTACTTTCAAATAAAAAGACGGTGGCTATGTGTACTCACATGAGCAATAGTTGCCTGTAACCTTGTTATCAATCAATAAAATGGATATAAAAGTGTTTCAAAAGCTGGGAGTAATGTTGGACCATATTCTTATGCAAAATATAGTGGGTGGTAAGTATGCAATTGTGGCACGGTGGTAGTGCTCTTGCCTTTGGTCCAGAAGATGAATGTGCAAATCCCACCTGGCTCCAATATATTTCATAACGTGCCTGAACAGGTTGATTACAATGACAACAAGGGAATGTCACCATCTTTTGCAAAAAGTATAATTTAACTACAAAAGTAAAATTGTGTTCAGTCACTTTTTTAAAAGTAACTTGCTAGTGTAAACATTTTAAATGCGAATTCTTGTCAGGTCATTCTTTCAGCTAATATTCAGAGGTTCAGCTGTCCTTTTACAAGTTACCAGTTTCTACCAAGATCGTAACAAAAGCCACAAAGGCCCATTTTTAATGCAATTCGTATGTTTCATGAAATAAACAACAAGAGTTGGAGCCAGTTCAGAGAAGATTCACTCAATAAATTCCTGAGATGACTGGCTTGTCTCGAATAGAGATTGAACAGTTTAGGCCAATAATCACTAGAGTTTAGAAGTATGAGAGAAGGTGTAATTCAGGTATGTAAGTTGCCAAAAGGGACTGATCAAAGAAGAAGTACAGGGAATGTTTCCCTTGCGGGGTGATCTAGAACAAATGATCATAGTTTTAGGTGAAGGGGTGGCAGATTTAAAACAGATGAAGAGGAGGAATTGCTTCTCTCAAAGAGTCATGTATCTGTGGAATTCACTGCCCCAGAGTGAGACGGACACCAAGATACTAATTAAATTTGAGGAGGCGAAAGACAGATTTTTAATGAGTTATGGGTTAAGGGGTTATGAGGAGTTGTCAGGAAAATGGAGTTGAGGCTGAGATCAGTTATGATCATATTAAATGGCAGAGCAGACTCGAGGGGCTGAATTGGTTCTGCTCATGGTTCATATGTCCTTTGAGTTGGGTTACGTGGCAAAAAGAAGCTGGTAAGAAGTAATTAATTTAGAGCTTAGTGCATCCCATTGACATCCGGCGTAATTTCCCAATTTACGGGCATGGGTTAGTGCCTAACACTGAATTCTGCACTTTTCAATAAATATTTGGTCATGCTAAGTTTGCATTGGGAGTGCTGATATATTACATTTCTCCTTAAGATCTTCTGTTCCAAAACCACCTTGGGTCTAGATATGCTTTCAAATGTAAAACTATTCCAGAGATTGAATTTTAAAAAATCACATGAATGGTTTTCTTTTCATCTATCCATTTTGCTGATTTCACTTGCTTATTCCACACCGTTGCTACTTCTTAATAAACAATGTGAAAGAACCAAAGGTTGAGAAGTCAAATCAGAATATACTAAACTTATACTAGTATTCTTCTCATTTGTCCCTATCATTAAATAGACATTTTAATATGTGGTGTTATTGTTGATTGAGTGCATTTGTGATGATGCTGTGGCTTTAAGAGATGTATTTTGCCTGGTTTCTTTAAGAAAGAGATTGAGTGAGAGGCACTGAGCTGTCTGTGGTAACCTAAACAGCTTGCGAGGCCTTTTTTTTTTAAGTTGGAACAATAGAATTAGCCTGGATGGGTGTGGCCACCTCTCAAAGACCAGGATTTCTAGTTTTTTAAAACTTTTAGGTTTAGCTTTAGGCAGAAGCTGCTGGAGCTTTGAAGAAGTAGAAACTGTTTTCTCTCCTCTATTTGTTACAGCTAGAAGCTGGGGTTTCTCTTCTTATTGTGGGTATTGCATGTGAGAAACTCTGATTTCTGAATTTGTCTTTTTGCCGAGGGGTGTGTTTATGAAATGTTACTATATTGGAACAATTAGTTAGTAACAGTTACTGATCTATTGTTCTGTTATGTTTTCAAACAGACTTAAGTTATTCTAAGTTCTTTTTTTTTGTTGTATTTTAACAATAGTGTTTGAATAAATGGTGTTTTGATTAACAAGTAGTTTGACCAATCAAACTGCATCTGGAACACAGCATTTTACATTTGCCTTTGAAATGAGAAAGGGTTAAGGTCTAGGCTATATTCTTCATATATTTTGAGGAGGTCTGATCTGGTCCAAAACATGCTTCAAAAATAATTTGCTTAATGTGAAGCATTAGCATTGTAAATTATGTGATATAAATGCAAATTCTTCCTTTTTTATACTTCCCACATCAAAATGTTTTGCAACCATCTTAATTGCTTCTTTTACCCACATTCTGCATTGTGCAAGCATGTTTCTGTGTTGTATTTTCACACAAATGCATAATGTTTGACTGCTTTGAAGTCACTTACAAGGTTAATGGAAAAATGTGTTGTAACTTTCAAGCTAAAACTGTGATTTTGTTTGCTGTGAACACCCTGGCTGCTGAACTTATTTCCAGCTATTTCCCAATGTCACCCTGCAGAGTAGCCTATATAACTGGAGGGATAGGAATATCTACGCTGGAGTCCAATTGGTTTAGCTTTGACCTCCAGTGAGAAGAAACAGATGCACTCTCCTCCCTTGTTGGCATCAGATGCTGTGTCCTGCTGGGTGAAACCAGACAGACACTGTTAGTGACTTCACTGCTACCTGTCATTAACAGCTTCAGACTTCAAATGCATTTTTTCCCGAGATGTTCAATTGCACAGTGAACACCGCTGAATGTCTGTCTTGACAGCAAATGGTTCAATGCATATTAACTTGGTCTTTGATCTTGATAGGCAGCACTGCAAAGTGGATGTTTTCCATAAGTGAGAACAGCCTGCCATAAGGTGTAAACAAATATGCAGGAAAATAGATGCCACAATTGAAAATGCAGAAACTTACTGTTAAAAAAAAGACATTGTTTAATGTCCAGAGTATGCAACAGATCAACACATCATTCTTGGTTAAAACGATTGACCCAGGTTTTCCGATAGCCAGTCATTAATCCAGTGCAGATGGGTATGGGAACAGCAGAATTGCTGTTGTAGCAGGCTCTAAGGGAATTGCTCGGGAAATTCTATTGGGCACTTGGGATCATCCAAAATTTGCCATTTAAAGTTAAAGAATTTGGAGGGTTCTGATGAAATTAAGTAAAATATTTACATCAGAAAACTTAGATGATTAAATACATTATCTAATTTCTAAATAACTATTCAACAGACCCCCATATTTAACTCAACTACCAGAGCTAAGCCTCATCCAATTGACTTACACCATCAAAACCCAAATGTCACAAATCTATCTCTTCCCCCAGGGTGCCCCAATACAGTCCTTGTCCTCTCTACTCCAAATCCAACCCATGTAAGTTGCCACCCCTCCTTTTTCCCCACTCTGATCCGAAATACCACACCAACCACCACACACACAGACCCCTCTTCCCCAGGACCTGACACCTACCTGTTAAGGACCAGACCAAATCCCCCCAAAACATATCAAGGAGATAGCTTAGACCATTTTTTAAAAAATGTTGTTTAAAAGCAAGTTTAAGGTACTGTTCCAGTTGTGATTCAATTTGTCAAACTACTATCCTTTAAACAAAACACATGTTCTTCTTACACTACAGTTAAAATATAAACAAAGAAAGAAGAATTGGAATAACTTTAACTCCAAAGATATACTTAACAAAATAATATATATTTTAACAACTACTCATCAACTGTTCCAATGTAGCAACATCCCATAAACACACCCTTGGCAAAGGCAAATTCAGCAAAACCAATTCACTCACTTGCTATCTTAAGTCCAGGAGAAAGGAATCCCGAGAGAATCAATCTGGCAGCAGAGAGAGAGTACTCAAGCTGTTTGCAGCAGTAGAGAGAGAGTTATATCTAGCAGTTTCAACTCCAAAAACCCAACTTCAACAACTGAAAGTTAAACTAAAATTCTGGGTCTGTATGAGCCTGACTCCACCCACTCATGCATCTGTCATCTATTTTTTAAAAAAAAACTGAAAATATTTACTATGCTTTCCATGGAGTGGACACTACATCACCAGATTTACAAAACCCCTTTTCAAGAGAAACAGGGGAGAACAAATCCTTCTTGCAGGCAGATATCATCACACACTATTCCCTGTCTCTCAGTAGACCCACCCTAAATGCAGCTTACCCTCTGCCCAGCTGGCATCTTATCCTCCAACTGAATCTTTGACAGCTGGTGTCAATATTCCAATCTGGACATTTAAACTGAAGAAGATAACAGCTGACTGTGGTGAAAATGGGGCATGGTTTGCCTTCGCCCAACAGTTCTGTGTTACATGGGAACTGTCAGAATGAAAATATGACTTAAGTGTTTCTGAAGAGTCCCCATTGGACTCATCTGTTAGAAATGCAGAGCTCTCAACTTTCACAAAAACAGAGTGGCAGAGTGGTAATCTGCATGAGATCGCCACTCCTCAGAGTGACATCACAAACAAGTAAAACTAGGGAGCTTCAAATTGTTGAACGTTCTCAAGCTAACCAAAAAAAGTGTGAAAAAAACAATGTAATTTAAAAGTAGCAAAAGCATTATTGGTACTCAGCAAGGTGCAGAATATTTGCCAAATTTCTTTTATAAATGCCTCTCTAGCTATGCAAGTTAAAAGGTTGCATCTCCACAGCATAATTTATGCACAGGAAGACAATTAAAACGTAATCAAACATATTTCACAATTCAGTGAGAGGAGAAAAAACATATATCAGCATAAAGTACCAGATCTGATATTGGTTTGCTACATACTTAAAATTTTAGTCACGCATTTGCAATTCATTCAGCTGTAAGTGGCATTTAGGTCAGGAAACTCCAGTAAAGTGTATTTTTGCATGAGGCCAGAGAAATTTTATTAAATGGCAGAGATTTTGAAGAAAAGAAGAAAATGGCTGGTCACTTCATAAAAATTGGCACAAGCCATCGATGTAACCTTTTCCCGAACATAATTTCTTAATCTTTTGTATTGTCTTTATGCTGTTGGTTTGGAGTAAGCATTTAGGAAACTCTAGACTGCTATTTATGCATTGTGAATTTATTGCTCATTTACCAAAAGGACGTCTGAGCACAACTGCATCTGAAATGAGCCAACGCAGACTACCCTGGGCAAGTGAAGCAAGCATATAATCATTAATGAAAAGAGACCTCCCCCTTTTTAAACCAGTAGCTATCATATTCGGGTAATTTATTAAGCAGTCTCAAGTCTTGCATTGCGCATGTGGGTTAGTGGGCAGGTGAGAGACAGGCAAGTAAGGCTATTCAGGTTAGGACTGGTGGTAATCAGGCCAAGGGAATGGGGTGGATATGGGATAGTGCATCAGGTCTGGGAAGTGGGGTGTGAGTAGTGGACAGTTGTGCTCAGTTCAGTTATGCAGTCTAATTGTTGCATTACACTACTAATTTCATGTGGAATATTTCCAGGGAAACATTCAGGAAGATTCAGTGTAATAGATTCTTATGTAGTGTTCTAAAAAGTGCACATTGGTCTATTAGAAGTTTTGGCTTTCTGGGCATGCCAGGAAATCCAGGGGATTGCAACAGAACCTTAAATCTAGATATCATTACTCCGGATATCGGAAAATTCAGGCCAGTGATTTCAATTACAGGCAAGAGATTAGTATGGCATAATGGCAGCAAGTTCATCTCCTCCTTTTCTGCTCTCCAGCTCCAATAATATTCTAATGTATAAATTCACAAATTTCCATTGCTTTTTCAGCTTATACAGTGCAGTTGTACTTAATACAATTCAAAAGGATGCAGTTCTCAATTGTTGGAACAGATAAAGAGGTGCATTTGCATGTTAAGTTATTTTGAAAACTGACCTGATGGGATCTGAGTTAATGGTACTTCGTTCTGCTGTCTTACTTACAGCTGATGCCAGGAACTCACCATGAAAAACAGGCAACCTCAGGAAACCCTGACAGTTCTGAAGGACTGAAGTTTCATCAGCAGCATGTTTTGTACATCCTGGACCTGTTACATCGGCGTCGGTAACAGATAACGTACACTCACATGCCAAGAAATCTATAACGTAATCAGGTGTCACATAGCAGTGAAGCAGACTCTTAAAACATTATTTGTAGGATGAGGAGTACTGCAAATAGAAAGCCTCCTTGCATTTCTTTTCTGTTGGAACATAAGAAAAGGAGTGGTACATTTGATCGGCTTGAGCCCATTCCTGTTATCCAATTGGTTAAATCCATGATTGACTTACACCTCATTTGCCCATCATTAACACATATCCCTTGACATCCTTAAGTAAACCACAACATCAATCTCAAGTGGTGAAATCTTTGGTGAATTCAGTACCTGTAACCTTCTGAAGGAGACAATTCTAGATTTCTTCTATTGTGATGTGAGGATATAATTCCTGATTCACCCTGAATACTATTCGTTTTTTTTAATATGACTTCTAATGAGGAAATACATTCCCTTCATCTACACCAATGAATCACTGTCATTTTATGTGCCATGTAATCATCCCCCAATCTTCTCTACTCAAGAGAATATTAGATTAGTTTAAACAACTTAACCTCAATGTATCATTCTGACAAATCTCTGCTTTACCCTTCCAACATGAATAAGTGTTTCTTGACACACTGTGTCCAAAACAAGAAGCAGAATGCCAAACAGAATCAGATAAAAGTTTTATTCAACCAAGACATTGCTTCCTCCCTTGATATTACAGATCCATGAAGTTTTGTTCCTGAAGATGAAACATTTTCCCAATTTCACATTTTGGTCAAGAAGCTATCAGTTATCAGTTCAGCTTGTTCTGAATTTGTAAGGGGACTCTTTTTCAAACTTGATTTGCTTAAAGTTGAGATTATTGGATTGTCAATGTTTTTTGTTCCATTTGGCTCTCAAATTTCCATTGTGAGTGCATCAGTCCTAGACAACTTTAATCTTCATGTAGATTTGGATAATCAGGTTGGCAGGTGGAGCCATGAGGAAAATGCATAATATAATCAGGACAGTTTCCTGGAACAGTATGTTGAGGATCCAAACAGGGTTCAGGATATTTTTAATCTGGTGATAAGGCAAGTTTAATAAATCATGTCAGAGTAAAAGATCCCGCAAGAAACAGTGATCATGATGTTGTAGAATGTGGCATTCAGTTTGAGAGGGAGGAACGTGGGTCAGAAACAATTGTGTTCAACTAGAATAAGACTAGTTACAAAGGACTGAGCATACAGCTGATTGGACCAGACTGGGAAAGGTGTTTAGCAGCAAAGAAGGGTGAGGAAATATGGTGTAGAGCTGGATGAACACAACAGGCCAAGCAGCATCGTAGGAGCAGGAAGGCTGATGTTTCGGGCCTAGACTCTTCATCTGATAAATGGTCTAGGCCCGAAACGTCAGCCTTCCTGCTCCTATGATGCTGCTTGGCCTGCTGTGTTCATTCAGCTCTACACCTTGTTACCTCAGATTATCCAGCATCTGCAGTTCCTACTATCTCTGAGGAAATATGGTGGACACTTATAAATTATTGCTTAAGGCTCATAGAAAAGATAGATGCTAATGAGGAAGGAAGCTCTAGGAAGGGATAAGCTAACCATGGTTAACCAGGGAAGTTAAGGATAACATCAGATTGAAGGAATAATCATACAAGGTGGCAAATATTAGTGGTAAGCCAGAGGATTGGATAAGTTTAAAAAAAAACAATTTGAACCCAAAACATTTTGCTACAGGCAGCAGGCTGCCAGGTCCACTGATACATGACGGTCCCTAGGTCATCTATTTTCTAATCAGTCTACTCAAGAGATGTTATTACACACCTCTGAAGCAGTGGGAGTTGAACCCAAATCTCCTGGCCCATCCGTAGGGATACTAAGCCACAAGAGGACCTTAAATGTGGAGAACAGCTACTGTGACTCAGAATTCAAGCTGAGTTTGCTGCAGCCACAATGCCCAATACTAATCAATCACAGCACCATATAGTGTGCACACTATTTTTTTAAAATTCCACCTATTTTTTCTAAACAACCTGTTCAGCAATGATATTACACACCTCTGGGCAGGGTGGACCTGAACCTATATCTCCTGATTGACAGGTAGGGACACTACCACTGCCCCACGAGAAGGCCCCCTTTTTCATTGACAGAAAGTAGGGCAAAAATGCAGGATTTGAACCAACATATAGCTAATGTCAAATGATTCCTAAGCCATCACCTTAATACCTCAGCCATGATTTCAAGGGCAATTTAAAAAAAAATCTATTTTTCTAATCAACCTGCTCAGTGATGCTATTGTACACCTCTGGAGCAGGTGGCACTTGAACCCAGGCGCCCCCCCCCAAAGTCCAGGGGTATGGGCACTACCACTATGCTACAGGGGCCCTCAAACCCCTAGGTCAGATATTTCCATTTGGAGATGTTATCACACACCTCTGGAGTGGGTAGGAGAGAGCCCAGGCTGCCTGACTCAGAAGCAGGGGCAGTACCACTTCAAGAACACTCCAAGCCCCTAGGTCATAGGGTGGAAGGAAATTGTCAGTGTCTGAAACCTCCTTTATCTAATTAGTCTCTCAAGTGCCAATTTGTAAAATCAGGAATATTTCATAAATTGCTAATCTGTAAATTGACATTTCTGTTTGGAGAGCTTGTGATCAGATCTTCAACACAACTTATACATTGTACAGTCACTGAAATGACCAAGAACACATCTTTAAAATTAAACATTATAATTCAACATTATCACACTCTGTCTCTCCAAAAGGGCAGTACGATACTGAATATCATAAAATTGCAGAACTTCACTAATGATTTTGTGAAGATTGTTTTGTTATTTTTCAGGTTTTTTTTTACGGAAAGGTAATATCAGAAAGTATGGAATGAAAAGTGGCTCTCTGATTTACAAAGCTGATTCCTACAGGCAAGCAAAAATTGCACTCAAATTTTACAAAACACTTGTAGTCTTGTAAATAAAACAGATAATCTGAGGTGCACGTAATGCTTGGAAAACTTTTCATAAAAGAAATATTAGGTTTCTAGCTGACCACTAGAGATGATACTTTGTTTTCTTGAATGTATATATTCATTATTTTGTGATCTTTATTTTGCCTGAAGAACAGTTTGATGGAATTAAAGTTGAATCAATTTCCACAGAATAGGAATTGATTCAGCCAGGGCCACAGGACTAAGCAATAAATTCAATATTAAAACCTTTTAGACCTTCATCTGTGACATGAATGTAAATGGTGAAAAGTGATGGTCCCAGTGCACGTTTCTGGGGGGACACCACATATGACATTCACCAAAGTACACTCCCTTCTGCTTTAATTGTCCTTCCTCCAAGTCAATCACAAATCCACAAGTTTACCTTGCTTATTTTTGCTAAAAACATTAATAATATTCCTCAACACATGTGCACATCCTTTAGGAGATAAGGCAATAATAATTATGTGCACCAATAATTGCATCAATGTCATGAACACCTAGCAATCGTCCCATACGCTCTATCTTATATGTTTCTGTGTTCTTCACATTTTTGACACCCTTCAGAAACTTTCTCTACAAATTTGTCTCCTTTCCAAAAGTATTCAATGGAAAAGGACATTGATTCATTCACATTACAACAAGAAGAATTCTGAGATACATCTACAGGACTGTTCTTCTCTTGTCTGTGATATAAAATAGAAACACGTTACACAAAGTAATTACAAAACAGTTAAAACCTACACATAAATTTTGGACTAAAGGTTTGGCTTCTTTATTCTACAGAACTTACAGCTCACTCTTCTTTTAATCTCAACCAGCTGCGCATTAGTTTTGAATACTAGTAGCTCATGGATCCTTTATAGAGTACAGAGAAAGTCAAGGCCATTGCATTATGGTTACTCAGCTGTAAAGGAGTGAGAGGGGAAGTATTCTGAAGTTGTGATAAGTGGTGCATTAGTTAGAGAAACAGACAGGCATTTCTGTGAGACTAGATGTGACTCCAACGTATGCAGTCCATCTGGTGCAATAGTCAAGGATGACACTGAATAGCTGCAAACCACTTTGATGGGGGATGCTAAATAGCAAAATTTGTGGTCTAAATTTCTTCCAATGATTTGAGTGGAAAGAGGCAAGAGATCATGTACTGTCAAGATGTTAGGCTTTAGCACTGATCAGAACTGGACTAGCCATATAAATACTATGGTTACAACTGCAGGTCAGAGACTGGAAACTGACTCCATCTATACTTCATGCTGCGTTGGGAAAGCAGCCAACATAATCAACATGCCCTGCCACCCCCATTATACTCTATTGCACCATCTTCCACTGGGCAGAGGATACAAAAGTTTGAAAACACATACCAACAGTTTTAAAAACAGCTTCTTCCCGACTGTTATCAGGCTTTTGAATGGACCTCTCATATATTAAAGTTGATCTTCCTCTGCATCTTCTCTGTAGCTGTAACTATGTTCTGCATTCTGTTCTAACACCTGATGTACTTATGTAAGGTATGATTTGCTTGGATAACATGTAATAACAATAATTTTCACTGTATCTCAGTGCATGTGACAACAATAAATCAAATCAAATCAAATCTTCTGTCTCCACAAAAAACCTGTTTGCCATCTACAAGGCACAAATTAGCAGTTTGATGGAATACACTCCAATTGCCTGATTGAGTGTAGCTCCAACAACACTCAGAAAGCTCCACACCATCCAGGACAAAGAGATTTCCCAACTTGAGCTACTTACCTATGTGGTGAAAGTTCTTTGCATCTGTTTTCACAGACAGATAGATGATTAAGATATTGTCGTTGAGTGAGAAAGTTTGAATGTGGTGAAATAAGCAATTATTGGTATCTTTTGAACGTTGATAAGTCACCAAGGCTGCTAAGAAAACCAAAGGAAGGAATATCGGAAACTCAATCCTCAATTTTCAATCCTCTCTGCCTACAGGTGTGGTACATAAAGACTGGATGGCAGGTAACTTTGTAACATTGCTCAATACTAGGGCTCTTGCTCTTTGCATTATATATCAATTAAAAATAATTAAATTAGATTTGGACATTTATCGATGATACAGAAGTATATTTTTGGTCAATAATGAGGGAAAGGCTTTAGATAGTCAGAAGATATCAATGGACTGGTCAAAGTGGTAGATGTAATTCAATCCAGAGAGATGTGAAATACATCATGTTGGGATGGCAAATACGCCAAAGGAACACACAATGGATAGGTATTGATGACACTGAGAGGAGACTGGCCTGATTTGTGGTAAGATGTATTAAAAGATAGAGAAAGTTTTTGCAGAATTTTGAAATAATTATTTCATTTCTTTTTTCACAAAAAAGCAGGAAATTTAAAACAAAAATGAGTTAATTCATACTGCAATTAATCTCACAAAATCAAAATAGTGTTCCTGGAAACGGCACAGTTCTAAGCTGCCCTTTCCCATGAATTTCTTAGCAGGTCATTAATTACAGTAAAGGCCAGCTTTTTCTGAGCAGATCAGCTTAGCTACTTAATTTAAGAACTTACTGAACCCAGGGGTCCACCTAACCTTTAACTTCCTGGCAACTTGATGAACAGCAAAAAAAGAAACCTCCTCCTTTGCTGCTCTTAGTCCGTTTCTTTCTAATGTCTTCTTAATCATTTAGTTCATTTTTTTTTTGCTATTTACTGGTGTTCATATATAATTTTGCACAATTAACTTGATTAAAGTCCAATGTGCATCTTAAAGATACAAAATATGACTTCCTGGTGGTTCACCATTAAGAACGAAGGCAACAACAGCTTTAGAAAAGCACTGTTCTTTGACGAGCAGAAGGTCTTTCATTTTCACTAACACTGAAACAGTAGAATGACAGTGCTCCTTACATCTGTTGACACAATACATCTCCGTTCACCTGAGAATGGTAATTAATGACCTGTCAAAATCTTAATACACCGGTGGCTTGCTAACTATTTGTGGCATTGTTTCAATGTATAATTAAATTGAGGCAAGATAATCATTCATTCTTCTTTTCATATTGAGGAAGGCAGACTCATTTTTTTGTAGTAAGTTATTTGACTATTCTTGCTCAGAATGCAGGTCTGTGATTGGATGCTAGATTCAACAAGTTTGTAATATTGATTTTTCAGACAAAACTTCCTCAGCTGCCATTTGTAGTTTACATCAGCTAATGCTATGGGCCTCATTTTAGTGCTTATCTTTTGTGGGTGGCTTTGCAGAGTTCTTTCATAAGCCAATGATTCAGATTTATTGCGTGTCTAGTTTACTATGTTGCAGAGTTGCTTTTAGAGCCCTTTATATCACCATTTTTCTGATCACAGCAAAATTATTCATCACTGTTAAGATAGATTTATTGGAATTATGTAAATCAACATGTGAAACATTTATCATTTATACTAGGCATGGCACATTGCATTTATAACATACATTTTAAACTTTTCTCTAAAACTCCTCTATAACTTAGATCAATGATAAAAATTATGAAGTTTTAGTGTTGGATCAAATCCGAGAGTTATGATTCAAATATCATCAAAAAACAGTGGAAACCAAATAGCTATTGACTTGGTACTAAAATGAAATGCCATCTCTCTTTTCAGACTGACAAAATAATCTCTGCATAAATATATCTACAGGTATATTAGAAACAATTTATTTGAATTAACCAATATTACCACATTGAATCCTAACTTATGAATTCTGACTATTACTTGTTTATTTTGGGTCCTTAAAGAATTAATTGTTAGACAACATTTTTAGTAAGTGCTTAAGAATATTTATTACAAGAATGAATTCTCGATTACCTTATAATTAATTACAATAACATAGAGTAAGGATTATTAGAGATAGTCATTCACTTATAGTAACTGATCTACATGGAAGCAAATATTCAATAATGTCACAAGGGGTGTTGGTAATATGTTCACCTTAAGTTAATTGTAGCATAAAAATTCTATTTTGAATTATAACACAATCTTCAAATCCACTTTGAAATTGACTAGGTATTCAAACAAATATGTAAGACAATTGCATTCATGTCTACTATGACTTTGTCGTAGCTAGGTGGGTTTTGTCCCAACTGTTCTTAAAGAGTAGAATAAGAATATTTACAAGTGGACTTCAACTCTGTGAGTAGTCAAAATATGGCTGTACTCCTTTTATTTCATGAATAATGTTCCTTTAAATAATCTTTTATTTCAATCCGGATTTTATTGGGCACCGTCTTGTCCACATTACTAATAAAAAAACATTGGGCAGGATCCACCCAAAATCTTGGTAGTTGTATTATAGCAGTTTAATATTGGGAGCATAGAGAGTTGCTGACATCAATCAAAATATAAATTGGAAATTAATAACAAAGACCGAATCAAAATTTACCATCATTCTTAGAGGGATGTGGGCCAGGAGCAGGCAGGTGGGATTAGTTTAGTTTGGGAACATGGTCGGCATGGACTGGTTGGACCAAAGGGTCTGTTTCCGTGCTGTGTGACTCTATGACTCTATTAACCTTGCTTGGATCCAGAAATGGCTATTGGAATATGAAACTTGACAAGGAATCTTTCACTGTTATCAGCATTCAGCACACTGTCTGGAGCTGAGCTAGGATGTGTTCAAGCAGAGCGTAGATAAGACATACATAAGGAATGCAAAAGGAGCAATGGCATAGCTACTGATGTCCAAATCTAGGTATAGATGCAAAAGACCATAACTGCCATCTACATGAAGCCATTAAGAGAAACAAGAGTGTTTAGGATCAAGCCAAACACATAAGAATACGTTGTGCAGATGAGAGAATGTTACTTCTTCAGAATAAAGTCCATACCTGATGGAGTCAAGTAAGTCTCAAAATAATCAAAACTATCACTGAGATGGAAGTTACAGAGAGTCATGAAAGAGCTGTGAAAGCCCTCAGCTTGATCCAGCACATGTAAAAATACAGGGCAACCTAAAGAAATGCTGAATATGGGACGTAGCAGTGATTAGAGTCACATGAAAGAAATTTCAACGAACTCCAAGAAGCAGTGGTAAGGGGACTGTCTTATGGAGCTGTGATAGTGTCCCTACCCCTGGACTGGGAGGCCTGGGTTCAAGTTTCACCTGCTCTAGAGGCGTGTCATAACATCACTGAACGTGTTGATTAGAAAAATAGATTAAATAAAAAGAAAATTAATGTTGATTTTAGGTGTTCATGATCATACTTACCTAATATAGGCAGTCAATAAGCTGTAAGTAATTTTCTAATAGTTTATTGCATTGTTAAGATGCAGCAATTTAGATATGTTACATTAATTAGATGAAGAAAATATACAACAGGGGATAGGGAAGCAATGATACCAGAGGACAAAAAAACTGTCCAGATGGTACAGAGGACTGTTATCAGTTACTGAACAACAAAGGTAAACACAAACTTTTCCCAGCTAAGTGTCTTGAGGTTGCCATGAAATTACCTGTAAAACTATTGAACAGCAGAAAGTGAAAGATAACTCAGCCAAGGAGGGTATATCTTCCAAGTGAACAAGAGAAAGTACAAAAACACTCCACTGATGCACAGGTAGAAGGAAGCCAATGCTTCAACAAACACGAAAGATCTTTGTCTAAGCTGTCAATAGGACAAACTGTACCTGCACAGGCTCTGATCCTGAAAGTCTGGAACCGAGCAAACGTTGTTGGTAAAGATTATATCCAAAGACATTGAAACGTATATGCAGATAAGAATGCACAGAATGTATCTGCAACCTATGCTAGAATTGGTAAAACAGTCAACAATAAAATACCATCAAGTGAAACAACTCACCTAATACCAAGAACAAGACACATGTCATTAGGACAGTGAGCACATTCATTTTAGAGAATGAAGACTGCCAAATCTGCAAAACTGGATCCCCAGAATATTAGCTGCATAACAGTCTAGCGATAATACCACTAGGCTATGGCCTTCCCAAAAATTGGAAAGGTTATTCAGATACAAAGATGTATTACATTTTTTTTCTGAAACGGATATGTTATTAATGCTATTATGTTTTTAAAGGGGACCCAGTGGCTGTCATGTATTTGGATTTCAAAAAGGCATTCAATAATGAACCATTCATAAAGCTACTTAATAAAAGTCCTCGGTGTTGGAGATAATATATTGGCATGGATTGGATTGGCTAATTAATAGAAGACACCGTGGTGAGATAAAAGGGGTATTTTCAGGATGGCAATGTGTAACTAGCAGAGTGTCACAAGAATTAGTGCTGGTGTAACAATTATCCACAATATATATCAATGACTTGCACAAGGGATGTAAATGTACTATCACCAAGTTTGCAAATGACAGAAAAGTAGTTGAGAAGGCAAGAAATGAGTATGACACAAGAAATTCACAGAGGGATACAGATAGTTTAAGTGAATTGGGTAAAATCTTGGCTGATGGAATATAACGTGGGAAAATATGAGGCTATGCACTTTAGCAAAAGGAACAGAGGAACTGATTTAAATGAGGAAAGGCTGCAGAAAGCCACAGCACAGAGGGATTTGAGGATTTTCATGCATAAATCACAAAATTCTTGCATCCAGGTTCAGCAGGTAAAAGAAAGGCAATTGGAAAATTGGCTTTTGTTTCAAACAGAATGGAATATAGCAATAGGGAGGTCTTACTAGAACAACACTAGGCATGAATAGGCCACACCTAGAATACTGTGAACTGTTGTGGTTCCCCTAACTAGGGAAAGATATGCTGGCGTTGGAGGCAGTCCAGAGAATATTCACTAAATTGATACTAGTTCTGGAGGGATTTTCTTGCAATGGGAAGTTGTGTAGATTGGGCTTGTATTCGTTGGAATTCAGAAAAATGAGGCAAATTCTTGAAACGTTTAAGATTCTTAGGGGGCTTGACAAGGTAGAGGTAGAGATATTGTTTTCTCCTTGTGCGAGAGTCTGCATTACAGAGCATAACGTTGGAGTAAGGAGTCTCCCAGTTAGGACAGAGACGACAATCATGTTTTTTTCTCTGAGGGTTGTGAATCCATATAATTTTACATCACAGAAAGCTATTAAGGATGAGACATTAAATATACTTAAGCTTAAACTGGGCATGTTTTTAATTAGTAAGGAAATTTATGGAGAAAAAGCAGAAAATGGAGTTGAGGATTATCAGATCTGCCATGAAGTCATTGAATGGTTGAGTGGTCTTGATGGGACAAATGGCCTACTTCTGCCCCTGCATCTTATTATTTTAAGTGTATAATGTAGCAGTTTAGTCAACACAAAGATTTTATTGAAATGAAGCTTAAAATATCTGCCTACAGGGTCTGTGGCTTATGGTGGAGGTCACATGGCAGTGGCAGACTTGTCAGACATTTGTATGTAATTGCAGTTTATCCGGACATCTGTCTTTTTATACAAAAATGGAAATAAAAAGGCACGCAGTATGATGAACATTCTTAGTTACCATCTAGATACACCTCTATTCCTGTGTCTTAGTGGTTCATAATTTCCATCAGTCTCGGTATACGTACATATTACACCAACAGTTTTTAAATTGTGTTGTTTTTTTAATGTTGCTGTTGATACTGTTAATCACAGTGATGTTGTTTCATAGGGAATGTCACTCTTATGTAAACTGTTGCCATTATGTGCTATTTCTGTTGTCGGGTTGCTGTCGATCTCTGAGTCTAACGATTTGCATGTGATTTGGAGAAGTGGTGCATACACCTCTTCCTGATCAGCCAACTGCAGTTCAGGAATATATTTTGTACATGGTGTATGTGGCTGCGGTTACGACACTATACGTGGTTCTTCACTCCCACCACATATAACCGAGGTGATAACTGCTCTATGCAGATCCCAAATTGCCAAATGGGGCTTTTCATTGAATGTTAGAACCCTGACCAACCTTCTCTGACAGTGGTTGGGCACTCTTGTCCAACTGAAATTTAACTTTCTGTTATTTGCCTTTGATGTTTTTCACTTGTACTTGTTACTGCTTGTGGCTTCAGTAGTGGTTTGTTATTGGAAAAGTGGCTGTCGATTTGGAGATAGTAGGAACTGCAGATACTGGAGAATCTGAGATAACAAGGTGTAGAGCTGGATGAACACAGCAGGCCAAGCAGCATCAGAGGAGCAGGAAAGCTGATGTTTCGGGCCTAGACCCTTCTTCAGAAGAAGGGTC
>NC_063337.1:101537988-101555305 GCF_021869965.1 Rhincodon typus | reverse complement strand
GCTGGATGAACACAGCAGGCCTTTCTGCTCCTATGATGCTGCTTGGCCTGCTGTGTTCATCCAGCTCTGCACCTTGTTGTCTCGGATTCTCCAGCATCTGCAGTTCCTACTATCTCTGATTCAATTTTAACCCCACTGCGAAGCCTCTTCTAAGGATGCCTAACCTGAAGAAGTCTTTCTGCTCCTATGATGCTGCTTGGCCTACTGTGTTCATCCAGCTCTGCACCTTGTTGTCTCACACTAAGCCTAGTCCAGATACAATCCACAGAAGAGGGAATCTTTGAACTGCTAGCGGGTGGGTAGCAACACCTTCCTCTGTGGGTGCTGCTAGAGGGTGTGCTGAATGGGGCTGACTGAGGAGGGTCTGTTGGATGGGCCTCTTCCTTACCTCCATCTTGTGCTTTGGATGTGGCAGAGAAAAGCAGAAAGAAATGTCAGTGTTGCAGGGTGCCAAGCTTACCAAAGTTTGTATTACCAAACAGGTGCTTCATCTGCAGATATGAAAAGCAGCTGAGAGGTTTGCTCACTCTAAGCAGGATGTATCCAATCACATCTAATTCCAGGATTTTGATCCAGTGACAGTGAAGGCACAATGAGATATTTCCAAGTCAGGATGGTGAGGAGCTTGGAGGGGATCTTGCAGCCTGCTCCAAATGCTCTTCTGCCAGCTTCACAGCCAGTTCCTTAAATGTGGCAAGGACACGGATTTTCAGACAAGCTGCTGCGAGTTTGCACATTCTCTCTGGTTGTGCAGGCTTTGTCCAATAGAAGAATAAGGATTTAAGTGGCATTACCATGGGTACACAGACAATTTGCATGTATTGATAGGTACCGGTATAGATGTGAACTCCTGCAAATGCAGTTGTCTATGTGTTCTCTAAGTAAGAAGTAGGTAACATGGTGGAAGTTACCCCTGAGAGGGTTGTAAATGAAAGATGCCTGTGTGCAATGAAAGAGTTGGAACTGATGGATATTCATTTGAGGTGGTGATACTCAAGTAGCCTTTTGTGATGGTATCCCTGTCCCATTCAAGCCTTTGCTGAGATGGAATATGATGTGTACATTCTCGTAATTGTGGTGAAAACTGAGAGAGCTACTGGTATGTGAGCTGCTGAGTGCTACAGGTCTCTTTCCATTTGAGGTGTGAACCGTGGCAAATGTATGAAATTGAGGATCATTGTGTTGTTGTTTACCCAGCAGTGAATTGAGATTAGACATGAAGAATGTGCTGGAGATGCCTGATGTCCAGGGTGGTGTGTGACAGTCATGTATGGTGGTGAGTTTACTGTGTAGGACATATCCGTAAGGTCTTGAAGGATTTGATAGACCGTGCTGCGTACTCTGGAAGACCAGAAGAGATCATTCATCTTTTTGGGATTTGGATCCAGTCACTCCTCTGGGCTGGCAGTGTGCTGATTGCTTCAGCTACTTCCAACCATGTGGCTGTCCTCAGGCAATGGTGTGTTCCTGTGCCAATGTGCAGCCTGCAGGAACTGCTGGGGACTGGTCATTAAATTTCAGCATTAACTGGACCCCCTTGTCTGCCATCTCCAAGGTTTGCTGGAGGCCAGGATACAATGGTCCTCTGGTTCAGAGAATGCTGCACTGTCTGGGTGCTTTTTGACATATGGTCCCAGAATTTGGAGCCTGGGAAATCGCAATGGAGGCTTCGGTTGGAGCTTGTTTTTTGTTCAGCTGTGGGACATGGGCATTGCTAGTTGGGCTAGCATTTATTGTCTGTCGATAGTTGCCTTTGAGAAGGCAGTGGTGAGCTGCTTTGCACTGCTGCAGTCCACATGCTATTGGTCGATTCGCAGTGCCCCTAGGGAGAGAAGTCAGGATGGCGAGGGGCTTGGAAGGGATCTTGCAGCTGATAGTTTTCCCATGTATCTGCTGCCATGTCCCTCTAGAAGGAAGTGGTAAATTGACAGGATATTTTCAGTTTATTATTTTATTCCAGACTTCCAGCATTTTGTAGTATTTTGTTTTTGCATCCATTGCAGCTGAAGACACTTTTTAAGGCTTAATTACAGGTACGCTGCAATGGTAGCAATCTCATCCTTGAATCAGAAGCTTATGTAGTTTAGCTACAGAGATTAGTTCATAATCTAGGTCACCAATTCAGTGCTGCACTTTCAGAAGCATTGACTTTTTGACAAGATCATAAACTAAGCATAGGAGTGGGATTTGTTGCCAGAGCCTGGAAGTTGGAGCCGGGGAATTTCTAGAATAGCAAACCTGTCTCTGGAAATGACCCTTGCATGCACAATTATTACTCGGTGGGTTGGGAGATGGCAAGAGTGTGATTAAATCAGACTTCAGAAAGGCAATTTGGAACTGACACAGAGGCTGGTGAATGCTGAGGCAGGCTGGTTACAAGGTTTGCCTCAGTTCCCTGAGATGCCGTCCCTGTTATTTTATAAAAGTTTGTTAAGCTCTGCAGTATTTACCACAAACAGCCTCGTTGTATATTCTTGGCCGAGGGCCGGGAAATCCATTCACCTCTTGAATCACCTGAATTCCAGCTTGATTGATGACTCTGATCATCTGGTTTCTGCTTTCAGTTGCACACGGATTTTTTTACAAGGTTAATATGTTTCAACAGGTTTACAGTTTCGTGTATTGGAAGTTTAAAAAGCCTGCATGATTGACAATTTTATAGGGAAGTAGTAAAAAGGACTCTTTCCAACATTGTGGAATGTTATCAATGAATTACTTTAACTGATTTTTTTGGTGTAGCTGTCCAGCTATCAAGATCATGTTCATTGCTTCTATACTGTACTTAATAGGTGATTGGCATTAAATTGTCAGAGGCTGGCATTGAGGTGGGGAGTGGTATGAGAGGCATAGACTAACACAGGGATATATAGGTGTACATGTGGAGGACATCTTTAACTTATTTTTGAAAGAGGTTTCCGCAGGCTGAGCATGGTGTGGATACTCCTGAGATGGTGTGAACCGTAACTCTTTAAAATGATGGCCTGACTCCATAAAATGTGTGAGGGATGATTATCCATGCCTATCTCTGCAATGGAATTGAGCAGGTTAGGAGCGTCAAGTGCGGGGTCATGTCTGAAACAGGTCTGCGCTCCTTATGGCACTCCTGAAAATTGGAAACCTTGGTGTACTGAGGTTAGCCAGGTAGAACTCAAAAAATACGAGTTCCCTGCTTGGGGCTTTTAATCTGGTCAAATCAGGGAGCCCTGTCTGACAGATATAAACAGGAGTGTCCTCGTTTTTCAAGGACTGTAACTTCCCCCCCTCGGTGGTCGAGAACGCCCTCAACCGTGTCTCCCACATCTCCCGCACCTCATCCCTCACACCCCGTCCACGCAATAAGAACCAAAAAAGAATCCCCCTCGTCCTCACGTACCATCCCACCAACCTCCAGATCCAACGCATCATCCTCCGACACTTTCGCCATCTGCAATCCGACCCCACCACCACAGACATCTTTCCCTCCCCACCCTTATCTGCTTTCCGGAGGGACAACTCTTCCTGTGACTCCCTTGTCCGCTCCACACTCCCCTCCAGCTCCACCACACCCGGAACTTTTCCCTGCAACCGCAGGAAGTGCTACACCTGCCCCCATACTTCCTCCCTCACCCCCATCCCAGGCCCCAAGAAGACTTTCCACATCAAGCAGATGTTCACCTGCACATCTGCTAATGTGGTATACTGCATCCGCTGTACCCGGTGTGGCTTCCTCTACATCGGGGAAACCAAGAGGAGGCTCGGGGACCGCTTTGCAGAACACCTATGCTCGGTTCGCAATAAACAACTGCACCTCCCAGTCGTGAACCATTTCAACTCCCCCTCCCATTCCTCAGACGACATGTCCATCCTGGGCCTCCTGCAGTGCCACAACGATGCCACCCGAAGGTTGCAGGAACAGCAACTCATATTCCGCTTGGGAACCCTGCAGCCCAATGGTATCAATGTGGATTTCACAAGTTTCAAAATCTCCCCTCCCGCTACCGCATCCCAAAACCAGTCCAGCTCGTCCCTGCCTCCCTAACCTGTTCTTCCTCCCACCTATCCCCTCCTCCCACCTCAAGCCGCACCTCCATCTCCTACCGACCAACCTCATCCCGCCCCCTTGACCTGTCCGTCCTCCCTGGACTGACCTATCCCCTTCCTAACTCCCTACCTACACTCACCTTTACTGGCCCCATCCCCGCCTCTTCGACCTGTTTGTTTCCTCTCCACCTATCCTCTCCTCTATCCCTCTTCTATCCGCCTCCCACTCTCTCCCTATTTATTTCAGAACCCCCTTCCCCTCCCCCTTTTCTGATGAAGGATCTAGGCCCAAAACGTCAGCTTCTCTGCTCCTATGATGCTGCTTGGCCTGCTGTGTTCATCCAGCCCTGCACCTTGTTGTCTCTGAGTGTCAGAGGTTCTGCTCACTCTGACAGCTGGCTCTGAGGGAACTGGATCAGTGTTAACTACTACGAACATATAAGTAAGGAGTGACTTGATGATGGGATACTGGCCTTTGTGGAGTTATTTCACCTGGAAATGGGGTTAGGAATCCAGAAACATGACTCACCTGTGATTTTTAACAGATTCTGATTCAGTGAAATTCCAGCACTATGGCAGAATCAGGCTGAATAGCTGGTTTCCAAGGAGTGAGAATATCTAATCCATGTATCTGCAAAGAAGAAATTCTAGATGGACCCTGAAGATTAATTGATAAGCCTTGTCATGAATTAAAATTAATAAAATGTAAAAAATTATATCCAAAGAAAACATAGTTTTAATTATTGAGGCAGTATGAAGAAGACATTATTCAGTACAACATGGGAATTAAAGTAATCTACTCTAGAGTCGAACCTGTCTCACTTTCCCAAGGTCTATCAACCACATAATTGAAAATTTCAATAGATTCAAAATTCACACTCCTTCCAGATTTCCACTACACTTTGTGAGAGAACAAGTGCTTCCTGATTTTATCCCTTATTGGTTTAGCTCTAATTTTAAAATTATGTTCCATTAGTGGTTTTATCTCAGAGTGCAGTAACTTCACTGTTATGCAGTCAAAACTGGAATTGGACCTGAAGCATTTTATTTTGGATATTTTGCTGATAGGGTAAATTGAGTAATTTCCTCAGAGTAATTCATTTGAACATTGACCTTCCCCCTTGAAATTGAATCCAAAATAATTTAATGGAATGACTCTCTTCTCTCTGACAGTTGTAAGGGCACTCGATGAAATGAATGCTGATGACGTCAACTTAATTCTGGCTGGTCATGGCCAATCTTTATAAAAGTGCCTTCATTCAGCTCTGATTGGCAACAAATTGCTTGTTGTATTCAGATAATTCAATGCACTGATGTCTTTTATTTATGACTGAATCTGTACTTTTTTTTTATATCCTCAGCCTATCGTTGTCTTATTATGAAGGCATCAAGTCTTGATTTTCCCCAGATAGTTTTGATACAAAACAACCTCTAAGGTTGGGTCTTAAAATGAAAAACTAGTAATAGCAGTTCATAACACCTGGCTAAATTTGACCAGAAATCATCTAATTTTGAGAAATTTCATTGAGGTTTCCTCTCCGTGAGTTCTAGTGAGCTATCTCACACAATCTGCTGCTTGTCGTTTTATTCTGTATGTACTTTGCTTCAACAGCACATCCTTACACTATCAAGCAGCAAGATTATTTGCTACGGCTTGGATCTTCTGGCAATTCTGCTACTGGAACCATTTTTAAAGCTCAGCTGCACACCAGGTCAATTGCTACCAGCCCTTCACAGCACACAAAGTAGGAAGACAATAAAAGTAACATTGGTGGTAATGGTGACACTTCATTGGAAACAGAAACTCACATTCATCAATGTATTACTATTTTACATCATCACCTGTCTGATCAACTGTCATTGTAACTCCAGATATACAAATAAGGCCACACAGCCTTCCTGCCTGGTACTGCTGCTGTTTCCCTACGAACCAGCATGCCATAACATCTTTGTCATTGTGCATTGCAGTAGCAACAGATGTTGGAAAGTCTTAAAACAGTTGAGAACATTAGCTCTAATAGATTTAGTTTCTTTTTTTAAAAGACAGCTTTAATTAACACCAAATAGTGAGTGGAATGTTATCTAGTAGTAGTCATCATATGACTGAGTTTGTTGTAATGTTTGAAAGGAAGAAAAATAAAGCAGCAACTAAGATTCCAAATTTGGATAAGATTGATATAGAGTCTAGTGTAACCAGGACAATTCTGCGAATGGACAAAACAATGAAAAATCAGTGGGAAATATTCAAAATGTGTTCAAACTCCTAAACAGCAAGAAGTCTTCTTGCTAAAATAGATGGCAATTATTAAAGCTGTTGTTAATTCAGGGATAACAATTCAGAAAAAATATAATGTAAGTAATGTAATGAACAAAATAATGGGACAGAATTGAAAACGAATCCCTGGGACCAGATGGTTTAATAAGGGAGAACATTGCGAACGTCTGCACTGTTTTTTCCCAAAGCTGACCCTATTCAGGAAACCAGGAACTGTTCCCTCAGATTGAAAGATTGTGCGTGTCATTTAGTTATTAAAACATTTGAAAGAGGGAAATCAGGGAGTGATAGCTCAGTTTGCCTCATATCTGATGTCTGTAAATTGAATGATTAAGGAGGGGTGACAGGAAACATCGATGAGTAAATCATGCAGAGGATTGGGGAGGACCAATCAATCCTTCCTCCAAGCTTCTCCCTTCGCTCCCCACCAGAATGAAAGGCTGCCATGAGCTGACAGACCAGACAGAAGCTCACCCTTCAGCCAACACAGAAGTGCTGGAGATTTAGTCCACCAACCCTCACTGAAGTTGATGTCCCGCTATTTACTGGCAGCTTTAACACTGGTATCATCAGAGCTAAGTAGTGCGTTCTGCTGAGACTGCAGGCAGGTCCCTAAAGAATATCCAGTGGACTGTAGAGTAAGGTAGGTTCAGGAATGTTGACACCTCCTTTGGGGAGTGGAGGGGTTGGTGGTTGGTTTGTGAGTTGGATTTGACAGTCAGAAGGAGTGAGATCATAACTTATGAGGGGGCTGCCCTGATAGGCTGAAAGTGCCTTCCAAAGATAGTGACAACCCCCCAACCCCCCCCCCCCCCCCGCATTCCTTTACTGCTGTCTTAAAAACCTTACTTTTAGAAAAATATGCCTGCCCATTCTTTGCTGCAAAATCTAACATTGAACAAATTCAATTGACATGTAATTGTTCATTTCCATTTGGTGGGAAGGCTGCTGATATCGGAGCCCACCCACCTTCCATACTATGGTGGTGAGCGGAAAGGTAATGGGTAGGGGTTAGGAGGATGGTGGGTTAACCACGTTACCTAATTCACATGCCCCCACATCAAAAGCCTCCTCAACAAGGGCATTTAACAACCAGCCCCTTGAACATTTGAGCTGATCGGAAAGAGCCAGGATGGATCTGCAAAGGGTAGGCCTTGCCTGTGCAATGTGATCAAAATTTTTGAAGAAGTGTCTAAAGTAACAGGCAGGCAATCATAAGGGTGTTATTTATGTGAATTTCCAAAACCTTTTCGGACAGCCCCTCATTGGGATTTTTAGATAACGTTTAAGTTTGTGGAATTGAAGGAAAATGATTGACCTCATTAGGAATTTAGCTGAGCAGGAGTCAGAGAGATTGGCCTAATTGAGCAGACAGTCTAATTGACACAATGTGATGAATGGTATCCTGCATGATCTATGTTGGGATTTGAACTTTTCACTGTCGTCATTAATGATTTATACAATGGCGTAAGAACCCAAATATTCAAAAATTGCTGTGGCACAATGGTAGGCAAACTATTAGTGTGAACAGAAGTACAGAATCACATTGCGATATTGATAGATTAAGTGAATTGGGATTGCTGTGATAAATGGATTTCAGTGTGAGCAAATGTGAGATTATTAATTTTGGATCTGTAAAGGATAGAACAAGGTACTTTCTGAATAAGGAAGAGGTGAAAATAGCGGACATCCAAAGAGATTTTGAAATCCATTTACACAGATTATTCACATATCATGAATAGATACAGGAAATAATCAATAATGGAATGCTGGTCTTTATATTTACCAGTGTAAAATACGAAGGACCAAAAATCTTCCTGCAACTATACAAAGTCCTGATTGGAGCACAGCTGGGGTACTATGTGTAGTCCTGGTCACCACACCTTAGCTAGGATTACCTTAACCTTGGAGGGAAGTTAGTGTATATTTACATTCAGGAACCAGTGTACTTTGAAAAATGTAGTGAATCCTATTGTAAGAACATTGTGCCAATTGTTAATTTCACAGATTGACATCTGTGATGCGATGAAAAGGATACTAACTATCTGATTAAACTGTTCCAATTTTGTGTACATGTGGTGGAAATTCTTAGCTGTGATCTCACCTGTACACCGAATATGTGTTTATAGTGAAAGTTTTATGCATAGAAATATGTGTCAGTCATTTTCGGAAAAAAAAGCTTTTGTTAAATTATGCCTGTTGTTTTGTGCCAATTTAAATACTATTGTGTCTAAGATATTAACGATTACTTTGTGTTTTGTGGCTTTAAATTTAATGGAGGATTGATAATTATGGCGGATATTGATAAATTCTTCTCTTTCTGCTTTTGAGTAACTTCTAGTATCTTTTCTGTCAACAAAGGTACAAAAAGTATTGAATAAAAGCTGAAAGACCTGCGGATGGTGCAAATCAGAAACAAAAACAGAAATTGGTGGAAAAGCTCAGCAGGTTTGGCAGCATCTGTGGAGACAGATCAGAGTTAATGCTTCAGGTCCAGTGACCCTTCCTTAGAACATGTAATGTCAATTCTGATTTCTCTTCACAGATGCTCCCAGACTTGCTGAGCTTTCTGTTTTTCTACAAAAAGTATTGTTATTTTATGTCTGTATCACCTAATAAATGAGCATATTAGAATGAAAATGAAAAAGATTTGGTCGCTGGAAACCAAAAAGTAGCATTTCAGAAAATCTCAAGAAGAACCATTGAAAAAAATTGTATATTTGATCCTCGCATGGGAAGGAGCTTTAGATGAATATATAATTCAATCACGAAAAAAGGAAACATGGATCAGATATAGTTTCTTTTAAAACATTCTCTACATTGATCGAACAGATAATTATTGTTCAATTAACACATATACAGAGAGAAGATTGTGTTAGAGGTAACTAATATTGCCATTAGACAATTTATTTTTCAATTTTTGAGTGATCCCAGTGCTCACAAGGCAGGGCAAGTTCATTTAAAAGAATCTCCTGAGTTCCAACACCTTATGTTTTCTCTTCTGATTCTGTCCTTTTTGTTGCAGTCTTGCTGATTCAGTGAATATTCAATAGAAAGCAACAAATGAAGATTTTCAAAAATCATCAGAAATAAAATCAAATTATCCAAGCCTTGAGTGATGTTATCAATTTAAAATTTGTCCATTGAACACGTAAAACAGACTTTTAGAGAAAGATGTAGTTGCATCCTCAAATGATTTCCCTGAGAGGGAACTGAAGCCATTAAAAAAGATTAATGGAGCTGTTAGATCTTTATTTCAGGGAAGGTATTGTATTGAGGCACAGTCTTCGAAGAACAAAAAAGGCTTATTCAAATACAGCCACATATTGGAGTTAAGTTACAGATCTACCATGTTCTTAGAGTGATAGAGTCATAGAGATTTACAGGATAGAAACAGACCCTTTGCCCTAAATTGTCACCCAATTTTCATGATTAATCTAGTCCCATTTGCCTGCATTTGGTCCATAGACCTCCATACCTATTCCATCCATGTACCTGCCTAAATGTTTCTCAAATGACACCACTGCCTCTGGCAGCCCCTTCCGGACAGTCATGGCCATTTGTGTGAAAAAATTGCCCAGCTGGACCATTTTGTACCTCCCCCTGTCACCTTAAATCTGTGCCCTTTAGTTTTAGAGTCCCCTACCATGGGGAAAAGCTGTTGGCTATTTACGTTATCTATTCCTCTTATATTCCTTTTATAGGCCTCCATAAAGTCACCCCTACAATCCAGGGAAAAAGGTCCCAGCCTATCCAGCCTCTCCTCATAGTTCACATCTTCCAGTCCAGGTAACATCCGAGTATTTTATTCTTATTCTTACTTAATGTAGAAGCAGCTCAATGGGCTGAATGGCCTATTCCTCTTCCCATGTTCTTTTGTAAAGCATGCTGTACATGTTCATGAGGGTGCCTGATTCTAACATTCAAGAAACAAAGTAAAAAATTATCAAAGTTCTTCAGACTTGTAATCTTTACTGTGAAGAGAGAAACAATTCATTACAAAAGAAAATAAATTCTGTTGTAAGCATTACAAAACCAGCCAGAGGTTTCTTCACAGTGAGCTGTTAAATTTATCTCAGGATTCTCCTTCATAGATTGGATTGTATTGATTTTTATTAATAAACCCAAGGTTTATTAGAGAAAGCTGGCTGAGACTAGTTTTTATTATTACAGTAGAAAACAGATATGTATTTAAGGCAAGGCAGGTTGTGGTGATGTTATTTAATTGTGACTTGGATAATTTTTTATTACAATAAACAATATTAATGTATGAGAATGAGAATGCTTCTAAATATTCTTTTGACTTTAGACAAAAGTAAATAAGCTGAAGGTTGCAAAGACATACACAAAAATGAGTAACAGGGGAAATAGTTTTGTGGCAGTCAACCATGACAAGATCTTTACATGGACCTCATACACACAAATAATCGGTTTGCCTCTGACCAAGGCATTCTTTTGGTTATTGATGAGTTGTTTTGTCTAGGTTAAACAGCTCATTGTTTTAGCCTAGTTTTTACTGCCACTCGTTTATTATTTTGTTTTATTTAAAACAATTTGAAGACTGTATGAGAAATGGTCCTTGAGGAATTGAAGCCCCACTCTGCAGACTTGTGCATATAATCCAGGCTGACATATCAGTACAATACTGAATGAGTACTATAATATTTGAAATGGCATCTTCTAAATGAGCTATTAGATCAAGGCACCGGCTGCCCTCTCAATTAAACTTAAAATATTCCGTGGGACTATCTGCAGAAGAAAAGGGGAATTCCCTCACCCTCCCATTTAACATCTGTCCTTCAATCAACATCACTAAAGCAGATTATGAGGCCACTATCTCACACTGTGACATCTTCTTGTACAGAAAATAGTTACCATGTTTGCTGACATTACAGCAATAACTGCAGTTCCAAGTTTAGAAATTTGCTGTCATTCCTTCATTCCAAATCCTGTAACTTCCTATCTCAACGCATTGTGGGAACATGCTCACTTTACAGACTACAGTGATTTAACAAGGTGATTCTCTTATATATCAAAATGCAATGGGACATCCAAAGGTTATGAATGAGCTATATAGACTGAAATACATCATTGGATCCCCCACTCACCTTTACCTTTAGAAATACACTGAGCATTTAAACTCGAATTCCCTCAAGTTGATGCAATACCTTCTTTCTGTTAAGTGCTGAACTCAAATTTGGATTTATTCAGGATGTAGGCATTGCAGCAAAACTGACAGCCAAATGCTACTTTGCCTTGAGAAGGCAGTGGTGTATCACCTTCTTGAATTGTGACCCCCATAATGCTTTTAGGTAAGGGGCTCTAGGATTTTGATTCAGTACAGATAACATTAAAAGGCAGTGGTACTGTTGTGGGAGTGATCCCAAGTCTGAGTTCAACCAGTTAACCAACAGACATCAGAGATTCATAGAATCTCATTGCACAGAATAGCCCCTTCAGCCCAACAAATTGCATGAGTCAAACCTAAAAATGAAGGGGACACTTTTAATGGCACAGTTATTCAGGCTGAAAGGGTAAGAATTCAAAACATAAATTGCAGTTTGGACCACAATCGCAAGTTGTTGCCGTTGTGAGCAGATACCATGAAACATGTATCGATAAAATTGGGCCCGGTAAAAAGATCAAGAGAGAAAGTTGCATAAACTGGGAGAGGAGAGACAGGTTAAAATACAACCCCAAACAAAAACAGAAATTGCTGGAAAAGCTCAGCAGATCTGGCAGCAGCTGTGAAGAGAAATCAAAGTTAATGTTTTGGGTCTGGTGACCCTTTCTCAGGACAATCTTAGGTTCCGCGGTGGGGGTGAAGGTTGCAAGCTCAGCTGTGGAGATTGTTGTCCCTGGAAGTTTAGTCGGGTGACCCCAGTATGTTCTTATATATGTATAGTATGTGTTTCTGAACAGATCAGACATGCCAAAAGACTTCTTCTTATAGCAAGTGGGCCCTCCTGGTCTTGAGCTCCTAAGGGTTCATGGGGAGACAGGCAGAATGACCATGTAGGGGCCCAATCTTCTCTGAGTTCCCTGAGAGGGGGCTTCTGAGGGACTTGTGTGTTCCTGTTCCAGCTGGGCTCCTCCTGGCACTACCCTGTCGGCTTGTGGGGATGGGGAAACTTAATATGAGTGCCATGTTCACCATCCTCTAGTCACCATGCCTACTGTCCTATATCTCACATTCTTCTCTCAGTTATCTCACACTCACTCACTCACTCACTCAGCTACTGCGCCCACTTCCCGCCAAGCCTCATACTCTGTTAATCTCACTGTTGTCTCATTTTCCCTCACTCGTTATCCCCCAGCCCTGCAGCACCTCCACACCACTGAATCTGCATGGCCTCTGGGCTGCCCGCTCACACGGCTGGGCCATCTAAACCAGCACTAATGGCAGTGCCAGCCAATTTCACCCATCTCAGCTCCTCCCTTGTCTCCCATTATCAGGGAAAACAATCATCAAAAGGGTGGAAACAGCAGGAAGAGTGGAGGGCTATTTGACAGTAGTCTCCTCATTGTTTTTCTTTAATCGTTCACGGGGTGCGGGCATCGCTGGCCAGACAGCATTTATTGCCCATCCCTAATTGCCCAGAGGACAGTTAAGAGTCAACCACATTGCTGTGGGTCTGGAGTCACATGTAGGCCAGACTGGGTAAGGATGGCAGTTTCGTTCCCTACAGGACATTAGTGAACCAGATGTGTTTTTCCCCTGACTATCGGCAATGGATTTATGATCATGATTAGACTCTTAATTCCAGCTATTTATTGAATTCAAATTCCATCATTTGCTGTGGAGGTATTTGGACCCAGGTCCCCAGAACTTTGTTTGGGTCTCTGGATTAACAGTCCAGCGATAATACCACTAGGCCATCTCTTCCCAGCAAGGAGAAAATCCTGTCAGAAGAAGAATAAGACCACTGGTGCAGGGGATGCTGAAACACCACTGCCAGCCCCATCCCCTGACTTGTGCAAGTACCTTCTTTATTCCGCTACAAATCACGTTAGCCCCGCCACCAGTCCCACTCATTGCACACACCACTTCTAAACGTTGGCCACGATGCTTCTCTCTGTTGTGTCCTTCAGGAGCCAGCAGGATGGCCAATCGGCCTTAACAGAGAAATGGGTAGCTCAACCAGAGCTCCTTGATCTCTGAGACGTAGGGGGAGCAGGTAGGTATGTGTGGGTAAATTGACCTTGTGGCCCCAGAGGCAGTAGATTCTGGGGACTCAGCTGCCTCCAACATGCAACTATCTGGCTACCTTCAGGGTCAGGTTGAGCCAAGTCAACTGCTCTCAGGATCCGCTGGAGATGCACGCAGACTTGCACACCAATCACTCCAGCCATGGGTCCTCATGACCAGAGGCATGACAGTGGGGGCGGGGGTGGGGGGGGGGGGGTTGCGGTGGGGCAAGGAACTTGAAATTCACTGTAGGTGGCCCCTTTTTCACAGGGAGACAGTGTGATGCCAAAAGGCAGCTAGCTGGAAGAGTAAGCGCTTACAGACACATCAGAAGTCTTATCTCAGGACAGCTCAGAAATGGCCAGACCCTACTCTTCCACCCTGCCTGCACCCCTCCCCCTACCCTCTTGGATGTTTGGAGAGATCAGTTGCTTCTGGCAATGTGACCCTCAGAATGGGCTGTCTAAAACACGAATGCACCTGACCAAACCTCCCACAGGCCACTGCCAAGGAGGGTCTGTCTGATCCAGCTACAGAACCTGAAACTGCATTGAGTCATAGTGAGTGGGAAGGGAAAAAAAATAACCTTTTGAGGCCACCCTGGTGACATTTCACTGTATATCAGGGCTCACATTGACACAAACATTCATGGTTTTGCATGACATCTGTTTCTTTGAGTTTATGCCTAATTTCAATTATAATAGTACCACCATCATGACGTCATGACCATACAGGATATACTATTGACCAATATCTCTGTTGAGAGCCCACTGCAGCATGTGGAAGCAAGTTGAACAAGGCGTATGTAGGACGATGGGTTCTGCTAGCACCATTGCCTCTCAAGGTCAAACATCATTATTTTTTGTCTGGACCCTGCGTGCAAAAGTGTTTTGTCTAAATTGAGCAATATCTGGGAGACAATGCATTATATTCACAACAGGTTTGGGGCCCCAAAGGAAGTATCCTCTACAGTGCCTGAGGCTGTGTGTAATGTTGTTACTTTTTGAAGGGTCTCACAATGGTCGGTGTTGCAGAGCCTTTCTCACAGGCCAAGCCACCTAACTCCACACACTCCAGGTGTGGTTGGATAGTTTTGAGTTCCAGTATGATGGAAGGCGACAACCAACTTGTGTCAGTTAGTGGTTTCCAGCCTGTACCTCTATCTTTGGCAAACCCCAACCCCCAGACATCCATATCCACTACCTGATAACCCTTCCCATAAACCCCACGGGTTTCACACCTCCACAGTTACTCACCTGACTCATCTCTATGAGCCTACATGTGCCCATCGCTCAATCCCCAACCCCGACATATGAAGTAACCATGCGAAGTGTGGTCGTTTGATGCCCCCACCTTGAAAGCTAGGGTATTCCTCACCATGGACAAATTTCAGTCCCATGATACTATTGTATCCCATCCATATTGTCATTTGAGTCCTCAGGAAATTCCCTCAAAGGAGTTGGTTCATATATTGTTCTTTTCCACTTGTCTGCCTACAGTATACTCAATCCTGTTGACTTACAAATTTCAAAGCCTGACTCTGTTTTAGTATTTAAGGTACCCAATGAAAACAGTAAATGTGATTGTGGCTGTTAGTTTCACATTAAATACATTTTAACAGAGATCTGGAGCAGGTCTGACCCTTCCTTGTTACTAGGTGGCCAGCCCCGGGCATGTGAAAAAATAAATGCAGAAGGGTAGAGTTCAGTGAGGGAATGGGCTTAGAATCAAAAGCAAGAGTTCTATGGTCCTACCAGCTGCAGTTTTCAACTCATACTGAACTGGAAATGGCTATAATGAAACATAAAACATGCTGTCAGCCTGAATGGCTTTGCAATGAGCTCTGTCAAGTTCATACCAATGATATGGAGGACTGTCTCCTCCAGATGGCTTGTCTCTCTCTCTCTCTCTCCCATTCTGTTCTCCACCCACTCCCCTCACCACCCGCTATCACTCCCATTATAGTCTAGTTTAATCTGCATGAGGAAAGGAAGAATGTTGGTGATTGTGTAGGGTGGTTTATCTGTAAGGAATAAATGGCTGGAGGCATGTGGAAGTGATAAGAGGTTACTGTGAGTCTGGCAACATTGTAAAATGTATATAGATGGAGCTAGCATATCTGAATTTTGTGCCTGAAACCTGATTGATAAAGAGAGATAGTCGGTAAGTGAGGGGCTGGGGTATCAGCTTGTGTTGTGGCAAGCAGAAATATTTAAGATGCATTTACTGACTGGAGTGAGGTAAATGCGACAGCTTTTGATATCAAGGACATGAAAGAAATTTGACATGAACCATGTACGTTCATCTACACTAGTGAAAGAATTAATTCATAAGACTATGAAAAAAGTCAAGGCCGAAAAGGGTCATTCATCAAAATGTTGCTCTGGTATTATAATTCCTGCTCGATAACATCCCATTGCTTTTTGGATGCTGCCAAAGCTCGCCTACAATACACTCCCCGAAATTAGTTCTAATTTTTGAATCCTTGAATAAAATTGTTCTGAATTTTAAAGTTAAATTGTTTTAAATTTACTTGTTATCTATTTAATATGCCCCTAGGCACTAATTTCCTGGATTAATTTAAAATAATATTATTGGCATATTTTATCAATAAGAATTCACATTTCATGTGCATTTGACTTTTTTTCATGCTACAACTTAAGTAATGCTTTATCATTTGAATCCCTGCAATACAACAGTCACAACACTTGAAATAACAAAAACGTTGACAGTAAAAGGTCAATGATAGATAGCCTGAGATAATAAAATGTGCTGTACAATGGCAAGTTCTTTCTATTACATTGTAATTGTTTATGCCATTTGGTAACCAGAATTGAACATCGACTCCTAATTTCATCTGACGTGTGCATTGATATGGTTCTCCTAGAGCCACCTTGCTTCTGACTTTGTCACAATATTGGTTCAAATATGGAATGGACAAAAGAACTGAATTCAAGCAGTGAAGTTGGAATGACTGCCCATGATATCAAGGCAGCATTTGATTAAGTGTTGCTCTGGGTATCCTTATCACAAATGAATTCAATTGGAATCAGGGGCTAAATTCTCCACTAATTTGTATCATACCGAGTACAAAATCATGGTGCTTGTGGGATGTTGGAGGCCAATCACCTCAGTTCCATTGTTGCAAGAGTGTATCAGAGTTGTGCTCAAGGTCCAGTTCTACGAGGTATAAACCAGAAGTGTGATGGAATATTCTCCTCTTATTTATTTGATTGCAATTCCAACAATGCTCAAGAAGCTCAACACTATCCAGTACAATAAGCTACATGGGTTGGTGACCCACACACAACCTTGAACATTTACACCCTCCCACCATCTTTGCACAGTGGTATCAATGCACACTTATACGTAATGCCCTACAGCAACTTGCCAGGCCTTCTTCAACAACATGTCCAAAACTTGTGACTTTCATCAGCTAGAAGACCAAATTCAGCTGATGCAAGGGAATGCCAATGGTTACAGGATCCCCCTCAAGTCACAAACCATCCTTACTTAGGAACATTGGATCAGGAATAGGTGATTCAGTCCCTAGAATCTGCACTGCCAATTTTGATCATCATGGCTGATCATCTATCTTCAATGTTTTATTCCTGCACTATTCATGATGTGATCAGTAACTAGATATCGAGAGAATCCCTTTTCTTTTGTCTTACTTAGTGACTGAACCTCCACAGCCCTCTGGGGTAGAGAATTCTGAGGATTCACCACCCTCTCAGTGAAGAATTTCCACCTCATCTACATCTTAAATAGAGACAACAAGGTGCAGAGCTGGATGAACACAGCAGGCCAAGCAGCATCACAGGAGCAGAAAG
>NC_063337.1:101524120-101537588 GCF_021869965.1 Rhincodon typus | reverse complement strand
CCAGCATCTGCAGTTCCTACAATCTCCATCTTAAATAGCTTGTGTTTTACTCTGAGACTGTGTCCCTTGATTTTAAACCACCCCAAACCAGGACAAATATCTTTCTGTATCTACTCTGTCAGTCCGTTTAATCATTTTATAATTTTCTATGACGTTGTCTCTCGTTCTTCTAAACTCCATCATATGTATGCTAAGTATCCTCAATTCCATTATCCAAGCATCAGCCTGTACTTTTGTTCCTCCTACCAAAGTGGATCACCTAACACATTCATATTATATGCTATGCTCTCATTCACATACTCAATCTGTTTAAAACCCCTTGCAACCTCTTTGAATCCTCCACAAAACTCACATACTCATAAAGTTTTATACCACCTACAAACTGCAAAATATTAAAATTGACCTCTACATCCAAATCACTGATGTAGACTGTGAACTGTTGAGGCTCAAGCACTGAACCCTGCAGTACCCCACTGGTCACAGCCTACTAACTTGAGAATGACTCATTTGTTCTAACTCTTTGCTATCTGCTATAACCAATCTTCTTTATATGCTCATATGTAAATCCTAATCCAGTTAACTTTATCTTAATTTACTACTCACCTGTGTGAAACATTGTCAAAAGTCTTCTGAAAGCTCAAATAGGTCACAATCTTTGGTTCCCCCTTATCTACTCTTCCAGTAACATTGTCAAAAACTCCATCAGGTATTTAAAATGTGAGTTCCCCTTCCTAAATCCATGTCAATTCTATCCAATTAGACAATTATCTTCTAAGTGTTGAGAATCACATCCTTTATAATAGACGATAATATAAAGAGGTCTTGTAACACAGTGATAGTTGTCCTGGGTTGAGGTCCCATCTGCTTCAGACGCATGTAATAACATTCCTGAGCAGTTTTATTCAAAAATATACAGAATTGAGTATATTCCCTTCTAGAAGCATAAGGCCAACACATTGATAGTTCGCATTTACTTCCTCCCTTCTTTATAAAACATTGGAGGTTACATTTGCAACGTTCTCTAGGTACCATTGCAAAATTAATTGCAATTTAAAATATTATCACCAATCCATGCAGTACCTCTGTAACCATCTCTTTCACATAGACATCAGAGAGAAGTAAAACTAGAGTGCAAGTTCCGAGTGGTCTGTCAGGCTTAAATCACTGGGACTGGATGAAAGCTTTCCCAGGCTGTTCAGTGAGGCAAGGAAGGAAAAAACAGATGTGCTGGCAATAATTTTCAATTCATCTCTGTCCACAGGAGAGGTGTCAGAGGACAGGCAATGTGGTACCAGTTGAGATAGGTATTGGTATGTATTAACACATATTGATTATGTGTTAAAGTAACTAAAGCAATCTGATGATGTGTCAGTGAAATGTTAATATGCTCAGAGGCAAAGCTTTTAAAGTTGTTTTTTTCATCCAATTCAAATCAACATAATTTTACGCAATCATTTTATTTTTCCTATGATCATTTCAAAACAATCATTTCCGAAGTTAAATTTGTAATCCTGAATATAAATAAACTAGCCACATTAAACAGAACATAATTTTGAGCAATTCAATCTGTTGTTTCATAAGTCAACAATATGAATGATCAGTGGAGTGTTTTATGGAAGATAAGAATTCCTACTGGATGCCAATAAGCAAGAAATGTGAAAAGGCTGATTGGTTGTTTGTTGAACTAATTTTTCTTTGTGGGAAAGAGATAGATTTGGAACAGCTGCATCTGTTGCTGGCCTTGGTCCACTGGTCCAAACCATTGTCAAAATAAGGGCATCCCTGGCATTTTGGACATCAATATGAGGAGTTAGTGGTGCATTGTCCTGAGAATTTCTTACTCACCCCTCAGAATTTTTTTTTCTAGGGTTATCAGGGCTTTTCATCTTGATCCTATTACTATACAATATTTACAGAACATGACATACCACAGTAGTTCTGAAACCTCTAACTGGTTCATACAGAAGGGAGCCTTTCTGTTTAAAAAGGCACCTAAAACTCATCTTCAGGATACATATGGTTTGTTCAATCTCATGCCTGACTCAATATGGCATTCATTGCCATTGCTCTTGGGCAGTTTCTGATGGATGTTCTCTGACAAATTTAACCCTTTCCTCTCAGCAGCCACCCTTTAACTCTAATTTTATGTCTTAGTGCTTCAGGAAGATTGGATTCTACGTGATAATAGTGGTATAGCAGCTCTCCTACTCTCTCCTGCATGTATATCTTTTTGGCATTGCACATCAGAGGCTGTTTGACAAAGTTGAAGTCCTTGCAAATGTCATGCACTCTGTATTAACCTAGAGTACCTGGACAGCCAAGTGGCTACAGCCAATCAAGCTGTGCATGCTTTGGAAGTCAGTTATAGCTAAAACTAGAGCACATATCCATTCAGACAGGTGCCAGCTCTGCCAACTCTTATATCATTTTCAGCTGTGACAAGCAATCAACTGGGAGTTCCTGGATGTGTCTCCTTAAAGCCAGAAGAAGATCCAGAGGCTAGAATTTGAGTGTGATAATGAGTTTATAGCAAATATTGATAATATGTGTGGCACATTTTCCCCCAGGAGACATCAAGCCATTTGCCAGTGCCTAAGGTAATAAATTTATTTCCTGAAATTTATTTCCCGTTCATGCATCTCAAGGCATCTCAACTTCTCTCTGCACATCTTGCACATTACCTCCCATTGCTTTTCCCTTTCTATTTATCCCCGCATTGCTGATGCTTGGTCCACTGCTGTCCTCTCTGATGTCCATCTGCCAGTCTCTCAAGAACAGGCTATTGCTGGTCTTGATCATGTAGATTCATGTCCACTGTCGAATTGAAACAGCAGCAATTACAACCCAATTGTAGTGACTGGAATGAGGGCCAGATGGGCATCATTGAGTATGAGATCCCTGATTGGGGTTGTTAACCTGGGGTCAATCAGGGAGTCCTGGCTGAAGGATATAAACAGGCGTCTCAGAGATACTCCTCATTCTAGAGACTGGCTCTGAGCTGGTAGTTCAGAGTCCATGTGTTGTACAAAGTATATAAAGGGAGACTTGGTGATAGGATACTGGCCTCCCTGGAGTTATTTCACCAATCTAAGGTAATTTAGAAAATAACCACAGAGTAGAAAATAAGCTTTCAACAAAAGTACAGGGAACCCTTTGCCCGGTGAAGAATGGATTATGATTAGAGATAACTTACTGCAGTACTTCTACAAGTTTTATTTAGTTCAATTAATTAGTATTATGTTCTTTCCTCGATTTGACAGGAGACCTGAGGAACCTGGGAAATTGTCACTAAATTTAAAACTAAGTTGAATTATTGTTTCAATTGAGAGTTTTGTTGTGTTAATAGGCTCCTAGTCTTTCTTAAATTAACTCACCAGCAACAACCCATTTAGGCTTGTGTTAAATGTGGAAGTCAGTGAGTTAGAGATGGCTTCCCAATGACCTCCCACTTACACCCAAACACATACCTTCATCCAGGTTAAAATTCCTCCCATCGTTTCTGGAGGAGCACTCCACTTTGTCCTATCCCAAGGGGCAATATTAAAAAAAATTGAACATAGCTAAGCTTATGATGAGTCCAAACCTGTGTGCCTTGGGTTTCTTTGAGTCTGGTCATGAGCACAATTCTTAGAACAATCTTTTGATATTCCTACCTAACAAAAAAATCTGGTTTGAAAATTTCAGTTTTCTCAGTATTCACAGCCTGTTAGGAGTTCACCCTAATTCCATATTTCCACAGCCCTGTTTGAAAGAAAATGCTTCCCAACTTTGAACCCGAAAGGATTGGTTGTAATGTTAAGAAAATGCTCTTCTGTTCTGAAATCCCCTCCATCGAGTATATGTCAAACATCAGAGTTCATTTACTTTTCTAAAAATGAAACATGTTTTACTTACAAACTTTATTTAAAAGTAAAAACTTTACTTACTACTTTACTAAAAAATTGCATCCACAAGATCCAACTAGTTGAGTGCTTTCTTGACTGAAATAGACTGCATCCTGCAATTTTGAAAGCCGTATGCATATAAGCAACACATATGCTATTAATTAACCACCTTTCAGGGGTCATCGGCTTGAGATAGCCTCTGCTGCTTCTATTTATCACATACGACATTTGTGACCACATTTCCAGGCAGCCCTCCTGGATTCAGCCATATGCTTTGTTTAACTACAGTTGCCTAAAAATTAAAAACAGCACAAAAATGAGGACTGTGGTGCGAAACTGGAAATTAGACAGTTTTTGCAAGCTGCTTCTTGACAATCCTGCCTGAGACACCACCTGTTCTGAGATTCTTTCGTCAACACGAGACTGTTCAGAATTTGCATTTGTGCTTTGTGGTTACAAACAAAATGGGATTTTTCCTTGGCTTTCTCCTCCTTCAGCTTATTGATGGTTTCTGTTCATTCATGGCTTCAGATAAAAAAACCTTTATCATGTGGTTATCAGTGAATGTGAGCTATGAGTGTTGGGAGTTCATTCAGTTCAGTCAGATTGGGAGAGAATTATTAGTAGATCAATGCCCAATGCCCATATGATCATACAACATGTAAATTCAACATTGAACATGAATAACATTTCATTGACTTAAAACTATCATGTGGTGCAATTAAAATACTGTCTAGAGTTCTGATCACTGTAGTCCAAGAGAGGATATTACAGTTATTGAAATGAAATAGAAGAAAACAACCCTAGATAATTCAGGAAATGGAGTGATGTGATAGAGGAACAATGATGTACATTGAGTATATTCTCAATGTAAAAGAGAACACTTAGATTCTCAAGGAACTAGGTAATATAACAAGATGGTATTTTGTCCAAAATAGTAAAAACCTAAAGGAAATGACAAGAACCTCAGGAGGTGAGGGATTGATTCATAATAGATCTTTACCTAAATAGTAACAAGGTCTGCAACTTAACATAGCCTGATCTTCACACTAGTAACAACATGGACAATTCTCTTTAGCCTGCCACAACCATTGCCTGACTGAACTTAAAGTTACATTTAAAAACAGTTAGCTGTGCCAGTTAGATGGATTATAAGAGAAAGCTTACATGTGCTTCATTCTGACTTATTACCATAACAGAATTCTCTGGGGATGCAAAATGGCAAAGTTCTTTAAAGAGAGAAAGAACTTACATTTATATAACATGTTTGACTCAGACAAATGAAAACTCTTTATCGATAAGCTACTTGATGTCAAGCAGGTTTCCATACTTCACCAATATCATTTAACTCCTGCTGTCTGCTTCTGTTTTCTAGTTTCTTTGCCATCCATTTTGCTACTTGTCCCTGTTTCTATGTGCTAGACTGAGACATGAGTCTATTAGATAGTACCATTATTCCGAGTCCTTTGAAAATCTAAACATAACAGATCTACTGCATTACCTTTGTCAGATCTTCCTGTTACTTCTTCAAATATTTCAATTGCCTTAGTCAAGCATGAGTTTCCATTTTGAAATCTGTGCTGGCTGCTCTTTGATATATTTTTTTCATTTCTAGATGTTTTTCTGTGGTATCTTTATATAAAGACTCCAGTAGTTTTCATTGTACCAATATTAACCCAACTGGTTTATGATTTTCTGAATACTTTCTAACACTGGTTTTGAATATGCTTATTTGTTTGTAACTTTCATTCAACGTTATTGTTTAATTGCAAAGTATTCTGTAAGACATAGCAGTTGTGGCTTAAGTAAATAGATAATTGAGACACCAAACCAAATAGTTCGCATATCAAGATGAAGATAGCTGTCAGTTCCAGTTAAAGCAGATCACCTTCTGAAGTCTCATAGATTTGGTAATTTTTGATCTGTTTAGTTTAAATTCAGGTCTTTAGGTGGAGAAATTACTTAGTAACTCTGACATTGCTTTAATATTATACTTGTTACTTTGTAGAAACCAGACTTAAGAGGTATTTGTATGTATTTAACATATGAATTGTCTTATTGTATAATCTAATTTAAAAATAATAAAGCCGCAGGAGAACTGAGCTGATGTATCTGAATGTTTCATTGAATATCTCAAACCACAAACAGTAAAAAGAGAATTTACAACATTTTACAATGTCAACACACGTTTAAGAATATAATTGTCCAACCATCCATCCATTGTACTCTAAGGTAGATTCTCAACCCTTCTGGAGCTCAGTCAGGAAATGTTGTTGAGGTGGCTTTCCATTCCTTTCTTCATAGTTTTGTTTTACTTTCAGACTCTTCTTCAAGTAAGGCTAGAACTAAGGTTAAAGAGCTCCAGCTGTCTTTTACACTGAGGGACCTACTAGACACCAGTATAGTTGTTAGTCATTAATTGAGTAATTTTCAGAGCTGATACTCAGTCTTTGTTGACCAGGAGTGTCTAGAATGACACTTTATCTTGACCTGAGTTGGGAATGCTGTCATTGAGGCAGTTGTCTCTTTGTTCGGATGTAAGTATCCCACTTGATATCAACCCAATATTTAAAGAACATAGTATCTATTCAAAATGGCTGCCCAGAGTAAGTTTGAACACTTCAGCTTGTTGCAAATATAGCTTTATAAGGTTGATAATGTTCGTACCTCTCTTTGATTTCAGCTAAAATAGAGGAATATGGGTAAGGCATTTCATGTGACATTTTGGAGGCCTGTAGAGTATAGATAATCAGTGCTTCCACCTGGAAATTAAGGACCATCTGATTCACAGCACCAATGGAGATGGTCTGTGAGAGGGGTAGACTCCATAGCAAGCCATTGGAGCACCAGTTTTCAGAGATTTTTAAACCATCAGTGAATGTAACAGGACAGTCTTCAAGAATCTGAAACAAGACCTGTTGAAGGATAAAGACAACAAATCTTTATTATTCATTTCAAAGAATGGAGTCTGGAGCTCACTCTTAAAAGAGGCCACGGTCATGAGAATTTAAAGAAAGTTGGAAGATTTGTTTACCTTTGAAGAGGGAGAAGTGTAAACCCCATCATGAAAGCCTGTTCAAGAATTAGAACTTATCTGTTTAGAAGCAAAAGGGGGATAAACCATCAGGAATTGAGAAAAGCTTTTGGGCTGATTTCTGAAGAAGGGTCACTGGACTGGAAATGTTACCTTCATTTTCTCTCTCCACAGAATCTGCCATATCTGCTGAGTTTCTCTAGCAATAGAATATTTCAGAATTTCAGCATCCACAGTGTTTTGTTTTATGTTTCTTTTAGCTTGTTTATTCATTAAAAGTCTTAAAATGTGAAGTATTCTTGTGTGATACTGGAAATGCGATAACTTCTTTAAAATTAGTTGTTTTTATGAGGATTGAAACAAGCTTCTGGCTTGGATGTAAATGCTACTACTAAGTTAAAGATATTATGGTATTAAAAAGAAACATCAAAATCAGAAATATTACTTTGCGCCCCATATTCACAGGTGGATTCTACAGAGACGTTAGAAAGGTGTAAAAATGTTGGGTTCTTAGTGATTTGCAGTCTGACGAGTAGCAGTATGCTTCTTTTTTTTCCAATAGCTGATAAACAAGAAATTGGGATTATAATATTGAAAAGGGAATAAACAGAGTATGCAGCTGCACTGCGGCATATGCGAATAATTAGAACCCAGTAGTGGGTTCGGCAGAAATAGAATATTGTCAACAAGTTAGCATGTGAAGTTAATCTGACAATTTAATGAATGGATGATTGACCCAGGCAGATAACCAATATTATCCAAAAAAATGAAAAAGCATAGTTAATTAGAATGATATCAAAAATTAAAGCGATATAAAGCAAGAAACCCTCATACACAGGCTTCTCGCAACAAATGATGTTGGCACATAAAAAAAATTAAAATGTAAGTAATCTCATTTTATGTATGAAACTGTTAACTCTGTGGGAAAACTGTAAACCAAAATATTAAATTTGAATTATCCTGAACGAAGAAATTGGAGCTTTTACACTATCTCAAATCAGAACCAATGTAAATTATACATAAATAAACTGGGAAATGGTCCCTTAATTGAAATGTTTCACTTCATATGGTCAATAGAACAAAGATATACATGAACATGAATAAACTAAGGAGAAGAAATATCCCTACAGTCCCTTGAAATTGCTTATCCATCCAATAAGATCATGGCTGATTTGATTGTGCCTTAAAATCCATGTTCCTGCCTACCCTTGACAATCTTTTAGCCCCTTTTTAACAAGAACCTATCTACCTATACCTTCAAAATATGCAAGGACTCCTCTTCCATCACTTTCAATGAAGAGACTTCTGAAGACCCACAATGTTCTGAGTGAAAAGAAATCCATTCATTTCTGTTTTAAAATGGATGACTCCAGATTTTTAAACAGTGACGCTTGATTCTTGATTCTCCTAGAAGCATAGAATCTTTAGAGTGTGGAAGCAGTCCATTCAGCACATCAGGCCCACACCAACCCTCTGAAGAGCATCCCACACCCCCTACCCTATATCCTTACATTTCCCATGGTTAATCTACCTAGCCTGCATGTCTTTGGACGCTATAGCATGATCAATCCACCTAACCTGCACTGTGGGAGGAAACGCACACAGACACGAGGAAAATGTGCAAACTCCGTGGAATCAAGCCTGGGTCCCTGGTGCTGTGAGGCAGCAGTGCTAACCACTGAGCCATCATGCAAGAGGAACCATGTTCTCTACAGCCGTGCTGTCAACACCCTCAGGATCTTATACATTTCAATCAAGTCATCTCTTACTCTTGTAAACTTCAGCAGATATAAGCTTAGCCTATCCAACCTTTCTCCATAAGACAACTCATCCATTCCAGATTATTCGCCTGGTAAACCTTCTCTGAACAAATTGTAACAGACTTACAAGCAAAAACAGAAATTGCAGGAGAAACTCAGCAGGTTTGGCAGAATCTGTGAAGAGAAAATAACATCAGTGTTTTTTAGTCAAGTCAACTTATAGCAGCTGGTAAAAGGCAGTATTTAGGAACAGAGAAACAGCAGTAGACCATTCAGCCCCATGAGCCTGTGCCACCATTCAGAAAGATCATAGTTGAGCAGTGGCCTAACTCCATATCCATGTCTTTAGCCCACATCCCTTAATATCTCAGGCAGCACAGTGGTTAGCACTGTTGCCTCATAGCACCAGGGACTTGGGTGATTGTGTGGAGTTTGTGCATTCTTATTGTGTCTGAATGGGTTTCCTCCTATAGATAGACTGGTGAGGATAAGGTTAAGTAAATGTTTCCATTTTGTAATTTTCCGTCCCACATACTGCAAACTCAGTTTAGTAGTTACATCCTTTTGGACTCAACCACCTTAGGCAGTGATAGTGTTACCGATCCGTCTTGGTGATGGACATTGAAGACTCCCAATCAGAGTATATTCTGCACCGTTGCCACCCTCAGTGAGCCTTCCAAGTGGTGTTCAAGGTTGGTCAACTTGCAGCCAAGACGAGAGGGGTGAGGTGTTGATAAGCAGGAGGTTGTTTTGCTTGAACCTTGAGAATTTGTGGGATTGGGAGTTAATTTTGAAGTCTCCAAGGGCAACTTCATCCCAACTGAATGCCAATGTACCTCTGTACCTCTGATGCATCAGCCCAGCTGGTGGGACAAGACAGACCCCGGGGATGGTAATTGAAATTCTATTGGAGTTTCTGGATGTGCTGAGTATTTTACAGAATTGGTTTCCATCAGTGAATTCTGCAACAAATGGCACTACATGTGGGAAGATGCTGATTTTTGAGTTGAAATATTTTGGGAAGATCATCATTAAATCATATGGTTCTGATTGCAGATACCCTCTGGATGCAGTATGATAGGTTCAAGGAGCAGAGACAGCAAAGAGCTGCTTACTAAAGGATGAAAAGGAATGGACATAGGACTCTCAGCAATAAAGCAAAACAAAAACTGTGGATACTGGAAATCTAGTACAAAAACAGAAATTGCTAGAGACACTCAGCAGTTCTGCATCATCTGTGAAGAGAAAGCAGAGTTAATGTTTCAGGTCCAGTTATCCTTTTTCAGAACTGGATTTGAAATGTTAACTCTGCTTTCTCTGCAAGGCCTGTTGAGAACCTCCAGCATTTTCTGTTTTTGACTCTCAGCAATGTTCTTTTGAAAATGTAAATTCTGTGCTCAGTCCATCTTTTTTAAACTGGAACAGTCAATTTTTTTGTATAGATGCATTGGAACAATGGGACTGATGGGTTTTCATAGGATGGCATAGGATACAATCAGTCAATACCTCCTTTATGCTTTGCTCCACTTTCTTTCCTATATCTCCCATCTAAATCTAAATTGTAACCATCCCCCTTGTTCCTGATATGCTTTCAAGTTTACTGTAAACTCATGTCTATTTTTGGCTTCAATCATGTAGATTCCATATTCTTACCAGTCTTTGGGTGAATAAGCTTTTCTTTCTGAATTCCATATCGGAAACCTCAGTTATATTTAATATTGATAATATCCAGTTATGCTACTGAGGATTCCATGCAGGTTCAGCATTATTTCCCTGCTTTTGATTTGTATCTTTCTAGAATTAAAACCTTGTGCTTGATCTATTTTGTTTTCAACCTTGATAAGCTGTTGCACAAACACACCATTGCCGTATTTGTAGACTGAGATTACTTTGTTCCTCTAACCCATCTAGATTTTCAACTTCCAAACATTGAATGACCCCCTTATTCCTCCTACCAAAATATACTATCTCATATTTATCAGTGTTTAACTTCAATTGCTCATTATTTTCCCATACTAAGTTTACTCATATCGTAAATAAAAACTGAAAGAACTGTGAATGCTAGAAATCAGAAACAAAAACAGAAGTTGCTGGAAAAGCTAAGCAGGTCTGGCAGCATCTCTGGAGAGAAATCAGAGTCATTGTTTCCAGTCTGGTGATCCTTCCTCAGAACACTGACTCTTCAGTTCTGAGGATGGGTTATTGGATCTGAAACGTTAACTGTGCTTTCTCTCCACAGATGATGCTATATCTCTTGAGTTTTTCCAGCAATTTGTGTTTTTGTTTACTATTATGCTCCTGTAATTAGTTAGAATCCTCAATATTCCCTACCCTCCTCCCAATTTTTGTGCCATCTAGAAGTTTAGAAATTACGTTTTTGATTTCAAAATGTAAATCATTAATAGAGATTATGAACACCAGTGGTCCTTGCACTGAGCATTGTGAAACTCTACTTCATTATTAATTCTCAACTACCACTCTGAGTAACTATCCATTAATTCCACGCTTTCTGTCTTCAAGCCAGCTAACAATCTGTATTCCTATTCTGCATTTGCTGTCATTTTTTTATTCATCTAATATGGGGCACATTATTTAAGGCCTTTTTGAAAGTCCAGATAAATAACAGTAAATGTATTATCATTTCTACTACCTGCTCAAAACATTAAATAATTTTTTTCAGAGCATGTGTTTCTTTTCTTAAAATCTATGGATATCCATTTTTGTATTTTTCACTTCTGTATGTTCTTTTATTCCAGCATTTGGAAAGGGTTCAATTCTTTTTCCTGACTGGTCTATAATTCACTGGAATTGATCTGCATCCTGACTTAAATACAAGATTTACTGTAGCTATCTATTCATTACTCAGGTTCTATACATTTTTCTAATGAATTATTAAATATGAGTGGCAATACCTCTGTTATCTCTTCTCTAGACCTTTTCAAAATATGTGAATATAGTCGAGCAGGACCACAAGCTCTTTGAGATTATTGAATTTATTCAATAGGTTCCATTTTATTTGAAATGCAGTGATCATATTATACATCTCCTCATTCAATGTCATACCTACCTGTCCTATTTCCCTGGTAAATGCTGCAGCAAAATAATTCTTTAACTTTTGTTGGGAACACATGTATACTTAGGATTAGAAGAAAAGGGAAAATAAAGGTTTGGACATTTTCTGTATTGCAAAGGATTTAGCATGTGATTTTTTTTGAAACAGAAATATCATTAGGTTAGAATAACTGGGAATTGACTGTGGTTTAGAAAAAAACAAGAATTTTTGGGAGAAAAGCTGTTAAAAGAGTGATAAAATATTATTTTATTACATTAATTGCTAGATAAATAGACAAAGTTTTGGAAGGGGCTTTGTGCTTGATGTTGCCTAGCAGTAGCATCTGGACTTTCAGCCTCTGTTTTGCTATAACCTTGCGAATTGCTCAGCTTTCGATAGGCATGAAAGAAAGTACTGCAGTGTCTCCTCTTCTCAGGGGGTAACAATGGACCGGATAATTCAATTGCCAGATAATCATTGAAACAGTTTTGCAAAAGAGTTACACCAGGCTCAAAATTAACTGTGTTTTTCTGTCCACAGGCACTGCCAGGCCCACTGATTTTCTCCTGCATACTCTGTGTTTGTTTCAGATTTGCAGCATCCACAGTATTTTGCCTCTAAGAGCAGTTTGGAATGATGTACATCAAGACCCTATGGAAACTTAGATGCAGCAAACTCCATGGAAATTGCCCAAGACATTGATCTAACTCTATTTTTTTTGCCTTTGCTCCATAGTCCTTAATAACTTTAGTTAACAGACAACTATCAATCAGTCTCAAATGTAACATTAACAAATGGTCAACCACCAGCTATCATTCATAGAAGAGAATTCTCTACCTCAACAAATATTTGGATAAAGAAGGTTTTTCTAACTTAATTCCTGAAAGACCTGGCACCGTTTTGTTTTAACAACATTCCCGATTCTTAGACTACTGAATAATTGAAAATAGTTTCTTTCTCCATGTATTCTCACTTCTCTTTCTTATCGTGAAGACTTCTATCATTCTGAAGTTTGACAAGCGAGCATTCTTTTCAGTCAGGAAGAGGCTGAGAACAATTTGATAATCCCACCATTAGAAGATGTTCTGTTAACATTGTTAAAGACAGCTCAAGCACAGAACATTCTCAACCTAGCCCAAACTGGTAAGAAACAATGGCACCCTGGCAAGAGGCTTGATCACAATGAGTTCACATGCAGTAGTGCATGGCTGGATCGATCTATGACAAGGCATGGCATTGTCTTATGTACAGTAAACAGTGAGGGTGAAGCAATTTTTTTTTCTTTATTCATTCAGGGGATGAGAGCATTGCTGGCAAGGCCAGCATTTATTGCCCATCTGTAATTGCCCAGAGAGCAGTTAAGAGTCAACCACATTGCTGTGGGTCTGGAGTCACATGTAGGCCAGACCAGGTAAGGATGGTAGTTTCCTTCCCTAAAGGGCTTCAGTGAACCAGATGGGTTTTTACAACAATTTTCAATAGATTCATGGTCATAATTTGATCATGACTTGGTAATTGGCTACAAAATGATATTACCTACATCTGAGACAACAAGGTGTAGGGCTGGATGAACACAGCAGGCCAAGCAGCATCATAGGAGCAGAGAGGCTGACGTTTCGGGCCTAGACCCTTCATCAGAAAAGGGGGAGGGGAAGGGGGTTTTGAAATAAATAGGGAGAGAGTGGGAGGCAGATAGAGGAGGGATAGAGGAGAGGATAGGTGGAGAGGAAACAAACAG